>NC_060191.1:2822722-2947722 GCF_021184085.1 Oncorhynchus gorbuscha
AAGCTTGGCCAGTTTGGAGAAGTTTTTCCGGTTTTGAGAAGCTTGGCCAGTTTGGAGAAGTTTTTCCGGTTTGGAGAAGCTTGGCCGGTTTGGAGAAGCTTGGCCAATTTGGAGAAGTTTTGCCGGTATGGAGAAGCTTGACAAGTTTGGAGAAGCTTGGCCAGTTTGGAGAAGCATTTCCGGTTTTGAGAAGCTTGGCCAGTTTGGAGACGTTTTTCCGGTTTGGAGAAGCTTGACCAGTTTGGAGAAGCTTGGCCATTTTGGAGAAGCTTGGCCAGTTTGGAGAAGCTTATCAGTATTGGAGAAGCTTGGCCAGTTTGGAGAAGCTTGACCAGTTTGGAGAAGTTTTGCAGGTTTGGAGAAGCTTGGCCAGTTTGGAGAAGTTTTTCCGGTTTGGAGAAGCTTGGCCAGTTTGGAGAAGCTTGGCCAGTTTGGAGAAGTTTTGCAGGTTTGGAGAAGCTTGGCCAGTTTGGAGAAGTTTTTCCGGTTTGGAGAAGCTTGGCCAGTTTGGAGGAGCTTGGCCAGTTTGGAGAAGCATGGCCAGTTTGGAGAAGTTTTTGCGGTTTGGAGAAGCTTTGCCAGTTTGGAGAAGCTTGGACAGTTTTGAGAAGCTTGGCCAGTTTGGAGAAGCTCGGCCAGTTTGGAGAAGCTTTTCCAGTTTGGAGAAGCTTGGCCAGTTTAGAGAAGTTTTTCCGGTTTTGAGAAGCTTGGCCAGTTTGGAGAAGTTTTTGCCGGTTTGGATAAGTTTTTCCAGTTTGGAGGAGCTTGGCCAGTTTGGATAAGTTTTTCCGGTTTGGAGAAGCTTGGCCATTTTGAAGAAGTTTTGCCGGTTTGGAGAAGCTTGGCCAATTTGGAGAAGTTTTTCCGGTTTGGAGAAGCTTCGCCAATTTGAGAAGCTTGGCCAGTTTGGAGAAGTTTTTGAGGTTTGGATGAGCTTCGCCAGTTTGGAGAAGCTAGGCCAGTTTTGAGAAGCTTGGCCAGTTTGGAGAAGCTCGGCCAGTTTGGAGAAGCTTTTCCAGTTTGGAGAAGCTTGGCCAGTTTGGAGAAGTTTTTCCGGTTTTGAGAAGCTTGGCCAGTTTGGAGAAGTTTTTCCGTTTTGGAGAAGCTTGGCCGGTTTGGAGAAGCTTGGCCAATTTGGAGAAGTTTTGCCGGTATGGAGAAGCTTGACAAGTTTGGAGAAGCTTGGCCAGTTTGGAGAAGCATTTCCGGTTTTGAGAAGCTTGGCCAGTTTGGAGACGTTTTTCCGGTTTGGAGAAGCTTGACCAGTTTGGAGAAGCTTGGCCATTTTGGAGAAGCTTGGCCAGTTTGGAGAAGCTTATCAGTATTGGAGAAGCTTGGCCAGTTTGGAGAAGCTTGACCAGTTTGGAGAAGTTTTGCAGGTTTGGAGAAGTTTGGCCAGTTTGGAGAAGTTTTTCCGGTTTGGAGAAGCTTGGCCAGTTTGGAGAAGCTTGGCCAGTTTGGAGAAGTTTTGCAGGTTTGGAGAAGCTTGGCCAGTTTGGAGAAGTTTTTCCGGTTTGGAGAAGCTTGGCCAGTTTGGAGGAGCTTGGCCAGTTTGGAGAAGCATGGCCAGTTTGGAGAAGTTTTTGCGGTTTGGAGAAGCTTTGCCAGTTTGGAGAAGCTTGGACCGTTTTGAGAAGCTTGGCCAGTTTGGAGAAGCTCGGCCAGTTTGGAGAAGCTTTTCCGTATTGGAGAAGCTTGGCCAGTTTGGAGAAGCTTGACCAGTTTGGAGTAGTTTTTCCGGTTTGGAGAAGCTTGGCCAGTTTAGAGTAAGTTGGCCAGTTTGGAGAAGCTTGGCAAGTTTGGAGAAGCTTGGACAGTTTGGAGAAGTTTTTCCGGTTTGGAGAAGCTTGGCCAGTTTGGAGAAGTTTTGCAGGTTTGGAGAAGCTTGGCCAGTTTGGAGAAGTTTTTCCGGTTTGGAGAAGCTTGGCCAGTTTGAGAAGCTTGACCAGTTTGGAGAAGTTTTTGAGGTTTGGATAAGCTTCGCCAGTTTGGAGAAGCTAGGCCAGTTTTGAGAAGCTTGGCCAGTTTGGAGAAGCTCGGCCAGTTTGGAGAAGCTTTTCCGGTTTGGAGAAGCTTGGCCAGTTTGGAGAAGTTTTTCCGGTTTTGAGAAGCTTGGCCAGTTTGGAGAAGTTTTGCCATTTTGGATAAGTTTTTCCGGTTTGGAGGAGCTCGGCCAGTTTGGATAAGTTTTTCCAGTTTGGAGAAGCTTGGCCAGTTTGGATTTTAAAAAATTCCGGTTTGGAGAAGCTTGGCAAGTTTGGATAAGTTTTTCCGGTTTGGAGAAGCTTGGCCAGTTTGGAGAAGTTTTTCCGGTTTGGAGAAGCTTGGCCGGTTTGGAGAAGCTTGGCCAGTTTGGAGAAGTTTTTCCGGTTTGGAGAAGCTTGGCCAGTTTGAAGACGTTTTGCCGGTTTGGAGAAGCTTGGCCAATTTGGAGAAGTTTTTCCGGTTTGGATAAGCTTGGCCAGTTTGGATAAGTTTTTCCGGTTTGGAGAAGCTTGGCCAGTTTGAAGAAGTTTTTCCGATTTGGAGAATCTTGGCCAGTTTGGAGAAGTTTTTCCGGTTTGGAGAAGCTTGGCCAGTTTGGAGAAGCTTGGCCAGTTTGGAGAAGCTTGGCCAGTTTGGAGAAGTTTTTCCGATTTGGAGAATCTTGGCCAGTTTGGAGAAGTTTTTCCGGTTTGGAGAAGCTCGGCCAGTTTGAAGAAGTTTTTCCGGTTTGGAGAAGCTTGGGCAGTTTGGAGAAGTCTTTCCGGTTTGGAGAAGCTTGGCCAGTTTGGAGAAGTTTTTCCGGTTTGGAGAAGCTTGGCCAGTTTGGAGAAGCTTGGCCAGGTTGGAGGAGTTTTTCCAGTTTGGAGAAGCTTGGCCAGTTCGGAGAAGTCTTTCCGGGTTGGAGAAGCTTGGCCAGTTTGGAGAAGTTTTTACGGTTTGGAGAAGCTTGGCCAGTTTGGAGAAGCTTGGCCAGGTTGGAGGAGTTTTTCCGGTTTGGAGAAGCTTGGCCAGTTCGGAGAAGTTTTTCTGGTTTGGATAAGCTTCGCCAGTTTGGAGAAGCTAGGCCAGTTTTGAGAAGCTTGGCCAGTTTGGAGAAGCTCGGCCAGTTTGGAGAAGCTTTTCCGGTTTGGAGAAGCTTGGCCAGTTTGGAGAAGTTTTTCCGGTTTTGAGAAGCTTGGCCAGTTTGGAGAAGTTTTTCCGGTTTGAAGAAGCTTGGCCGGTTTGGAGAAGCTTGGCCAATTTGGAGAAGTTTTTCCGGTTTGGAGAAGCTTGGCCAGTTTGAGAAGCTTGACCAGTTTGGAGAAGTTTTGAGGTTTGGATAAGCTTCGCCAGTTTGGAGAAGCTAGGCCAGTTTTGAGAAGCTTGGCCAGTTTGGAGAAGCTCGGCCAGTTTGGAGAAGCTTTTCCGGTTTGGAGAAGCTTGGCCAGTTTGGAGAAGTTTTTCCGGTTTTGAGAAGCTTGGCCAGTTTGGAGAAGTTTTGCCATTTTGGATAAGTTTTTCCGGTTTGGAGGAGCTCGGCCAGTTTGGATAAGTTTTTCCAGTTTGGAGAAGCTTGGCCAGTTTGGATTTTAAAAAATTCCGGTTTGGAGAAGCTTGGCAAGTTTGGATAAGTTTTTCCGGTTTGGAGAAGCTTGGCCAGTTTGGAGAAGTTTTTCCGGTTTGGAGAAGCTTGGCCGGTTTGGAGAAGCTTGGCCAGTTTGGAGAAGTTTTTCCGGTTTGGAGAAGCTTGGCCAGTTTGAAGACGTTTTGCCGGTTTGGAGAAGCTTGGCCAATTTGGAGAAGTTTTTCCGGTTTGGATAAGCTTGGCCAGTTTGGATAAGTTTTTCCGGTTTGGAGAAGCTTGGCCAGTTTGGAGAAGTTTTTCCGATTTGGAGAATCTTGGCCAGTTTGGAGAAGTTTTTCCGGTTTGGAGAAGCTTGGCCAGTTTGGAGAAGCTTGGCCAGTTTGGAGAAGCTTGGCCAGTTTGGAGAAGTTTTTCCGATTTGGAGAATCTTGGCCAGTTTGGAGAAGTTTTTCCGGTTTGGAGAAGCTTCGGCCAGTTTGAAGAAGTTTTCCGGTTTGGAGAAGCTTGGGCAGTTTGGAGAAGTCTTTCCGGTTTGGAGAAGCTTGGCCAGTTTGGAGAAGTTTTTCCGGTTTGGAGAAGCTTGGCCAGTTTGGAGAAGCTTGGCCAGGTTGGAGGAGTTTTTCCGGTTTGGAGAAGCTTGGCCAGTTCGGAGAAGTTTTTCTGGTTTGGATAAGCTTCACCAGTTTGGAGAAGCTAGGCCAGTTTTGAGAAGCTTGGCCAGTTTGGAGAAGCTCGGCCAGTTTGGAGAAGCTTTTCCGGTTTGGAGAAGCTTGGCCAGTTTGGAGAAGTTTTTCCGGTTTTGAGAAGCTTGGCCAGTTTGGAGAAGTTTTTCCGGTTTGAAGAAGCTTGGCCGGTTTGGAGAAGCTTGGCCAATTTGGAGAAGTTTTTCCGGTTTGGAGAAGCTTGGCCAGTTTGAGAAGCTTGACCAGTTTGGAGAAGTTTTTGAGGTTTGGATAAGCTTCGCCAGTTTGGAGAAGCTAGGCCAGTTTTGAGAAGCTTGGCCAGTTTGGAGAAGCTCGGCCAGTTTGGAGAAGCTTTTCCGGTTTGGAGAAGCTTGGCCAGTTTGGAGAAGTTTTTCCGGTTTTGAGAAGCTTGGCCAGTTTGGAGAAGTTTTGCCATTTTGGATAAGTTTTTCCGGTTTGGAGGAGCTCGGCCAGTTTGGATAAGTTTTTCCAGTTTGGAGAAGCTTGGCCAGTTTGGATTTTAAAAATTCGGTTTGGAGAAGCTTGGCAAGTTTGGATAAGTTTTTCCGGTTTGGAGAAGCTTGGCCAGTTTGGAGAAGTTTTTCCGGTTTGGAGAAGCTTGGCGGTTTGGAGAAGCTTGGCCAGTTTGGAGAAGTTTTTCCGGTTTGGAGAAGCTTGGCCAGTTTGAAGACGTTTTGCGGTTTGGAGAAGCTTGGCCAATTTGGAGAAGTTTTCCGGTTTGGATAAGCTTGGCCAGTTTGGATAAGTTTTTCCGGTTTGGAGAAGCTTGGCCAGTTTGAAGAAGTTTTTCCGATTTGTAGAATCTTGGCCAGTTTGGAGAAGTTTTTCCGGTTTGGAGAAGCTTGGCCAGTTTGGAGAAGCTTGGCCAGTTTGGAGAAGCTTGGCCAGTTTGGAGAAGTTTTTCCGATTTGGAGAATCTTGGCCAGTTTGGAGAAGTTTTTCCGGTTTGGAGAAGCTCGGCCAGTTTGAAGAAGTTTTTCCGGTTTGGAGAAGCTTGGGCAGTTTGGAGAAGTCTTTCCGGTTTGGAGAAGCTTGGCCAGTTTGGAGAAGTTTTTCCGGTTTGGAGAAGCTTGGCCAGTTTGGAGAAGCTTGGCCAGGTTGGAGGAGTTTTTCCAGTTTGGAGAAGCTTGGCCAGTTCGGAGAAGTCTTTCCGGGTTGGAGAAGCTTGGCCAGTTTGGAGAAGTTTTTTACGGTTTGGAGAAGCTTGGCCAGTTTGGAGAAGCTTGGCCAGGTTGGAGGAGTTTTTCCGGTTTGGAGAAGCTTGGCCAGTTCGGAGAAGTTTTTCTGGTTTGGATAAGCTTCGCCAGTTTGGAGAAGCTAGGCCAGTTTTGAGAAGCTTGGCCAGTTTGGAGAAGCTCGGCCAGTTTGGAGAAGCTTTTCCGGTTTGGAGAAGCTTGGCCAGTTTGGAGAAGTTTTTCCGGTTTTGAGAAGCTTGGCCAGTTTGGAGAAGTTTTTCCGGTTTGAAGAAGCTTGGCCGGTTTGGAGAAGCTTGGCCAATTTGGAGAAGTTTTGCCGGTATGGAGAAGCTTGACAAGTTTGGAGAAGCTTGGCCAGTTTGGAGAAGCATTTCCGGTTTTGAGAAGCTTGGCCAGTTTGGAGACGTTTTTCCGGTTTGGAGAAGCTTGACCAGTTTGGAGAAGCTTGGCCAGTTTGGAGAAGCTTATTAGTATTGGAGAAGCTTGGCCAGTTTGGAGAAGCTTGGCCAGTTTGGAGAAGTTTTTCCGGTTTGGAGAAGCTTGGCCAGTTTGGAGAAGTTTTTCCGGTTTGGAGAAGCTTGGGCAGTTTGGAGAAGTCTTTCCGGTTTGGAGAAGCTTGGCCAGTTTGGAGAAGTTTTTCCGGTTTGGAGAAGCTTGGCCAGTTTGGAGAAGCTTGGCCAGGTTGGAGGAGTTTTTCCGGTTTGGAGAAGCTTGGCCAGTTCGGAGAAGTCTTTCCGGGTTGGAGAAGCTTGGCCAGTTTGGAGAAGTTTTTACGGTTTGGAGAAGTTTGGCCAGTTTGGAGAAGCTTGGCCAGGTTGGAGGAGTTTTTCCGGTTTGGAGAAGCTTGGCCAGTTCGGAGAAGTTTTTCTGGTTTGGATAAGCTTCGCCAGTTTGGAGAAGCTAGGCCAGTTTTGAGAAGCTTGGCCAGTTTGGAGAAGCTCGGCCAGTTTGGAGAAGCTTTTCCGGTTTGGAGAAGCTTGGCCAGTTTGGAGAAGTTTTTCCGGTTTTGAGAAGCTTGGCCAGTTTGGAGAAGTTTTTCCGGTTTGAAGAAGCTTGGCCGGTTTGGAGAAGCTTGGCCAATTTGGAGAAGTTTTGCCGGTATGGAGAAGCTTGACAAGTTTGGAGAAGCTTGGCCAGTTTGGAGAAGCATTTCCGGTTTTGAGAAGCTTGGCCAGTTTGGAGACGTTTTCCGGTTTGGAGAAGCTTGACCAGTTTGGAGAAGCTTGGCCAGTTTGGAGAAGCTTATTAGTATTGGAGAAGCTTGGCCAGTTTGGAGAAGCTTGACCAGTTTGGAGAAGTTTTTCCGGTTTGGAGAAGCTTGGCCAGTTTGGAGAAGTTTTTCCGGTTTGGAGACGCTTGGCCAGTTTGGAGAAGCTTGGCCAGTTTGGAGAAGCTTGGCCAGTTTGGAGAAGCTTGGCCAGTTTGGAGAAGTTTTTCCGATTTGGAGAATCTTGGCCAGTTTGGAGAAGTTTTTCCGGTTTGGAGAAGCTCGGCCAGTTTGAAGAAGTTTTTCCGGTTTGGAGAAGCTTGGCCAGTTTGGAGAAGCTTTTCCGTATTGGAGAAGCTTGGCCAGTTTGGAGAAGCTTGACCAGTTTGGAGTAGTTTTTCCGGTTTGGAGAAGCTTGGCCAGTTTAGAGTAAGTTGGCCAGTTTGGAGAAGCTTGGCAAGTTTGGAGAAGCTTGGACAGTTTGGAGAAGTTTTTCCGGTTTGGAGAAGCTTGGCCAGTTTGGAGAAGTTTTGCAGGTTTGGAGAAGCTTGGCCAGTTTGGAGAAGTTTTTCCGGTCTGGAGAAGCTTGGCCAGTTTGGAGAAGCTTGGCCAATTTGGAGAAGTTTTGCCGGTATGGAGAAGCTTGACAAGTTTGGAGAAGCTTGGCCAGTTTGGAGAAGCATTTCCGGTTTTGAGAAGCTTGGCCAGTTTGGAGACGTTTTTCCGGTTTGGAGAAGCTTGACCAGTTTGGAGAAGCTTGGCCAGTTTGGAGAAGCTTATTAGTATTGGAGAAGCTTGGCCAGTTTGGAGAAGCTTGATCAGTTTGGAGAAGTTTTTCCGGTTTGGAGAAGCTTGGCCAGTTTGAAGAAGTTTTTCCGGTTTGGAGAAGCTTGGGCAGTTTGGAGAAGTCTTTCCGGTTTGGAGAAGCTTGGCCAGTTTGGAGAAGTTTTTCCGGTTTGGAGAAGCTTGGCCAGTTTGGAGAAGCTTGGCCAGGTTTGAGGAAGTTTTTCCAGTTTGGAGAAGCTTGGCCAGTTTGGAGAAGTCTTTCCAGGGAGAAGCTTGGAGAGAAGCTTGGCCAGTTTGGAGAAGTTTTTTACGGTTTGGAGAAGCTTGGCCAGTTTGGAGAAGCTTGGCCAGGTTGGAGGAGTTTTTCCGGTTTGGAGAAGCTTGGCCAGTTCGGAGAAGTTTTTCTGGTTTGGATAAGCTTCGCCAGTTTGGAGAAGCTAGGCCAGTTTTGAGAAGCTTGGCCAGTTTGGAGAAGCTCGGCCAGTTTGGAGAAGCTTTTCCGGTTTGGAGAAGCTTGGCCAGTTTGGAGAAGTTTTTCCGGTTTTGAGAAGCTTGGCCAGTTTGGAGAAGTTTTTCCGGTTTGAAGAAGCTTGGCCGGTTTGGAGAAGCTTGGCCAATTTGGAGAAGTTTTGCCGGTATGGAGAAGCTTGACAAGTTTGGAGAAGCTTGGCCAGTTTGAAGAAGCATTTCCGGTTTTGAGAAGCTTGGCCAGTTTGGAGACGTTTTTCCGGTTTGGAGAAGCTTGACCAGTTTGGAGAAGCTTGGCCAGTTTGGAGAAGCTTATTAGTATTGGAGAAGCTTGGCCAGTTTGGAGAAGCTTGGCCAGTTTGGAGAAGTTTTTCCGGTTTGGAGAAGCTTGGCCAGTTTGGAGAAGTTTTTCCGGTTTGGAGAAGCTTGGGCAGTTTGGAGAAGTCTTTCCGGTTTGGAGAAGCTTGGCCAGTTTGGAGAAGTTTTTCCGGTTTGGAGAAGCTTGGCCAGTTTGGAGAAGCTTGGCCAGGTTGGAGGAGTTTTTCCGGTTTGGAGAAGCTTGGCCAGTTCGGAGAAGTCTTTCCGGGTTGGAGAAGCTTGGCCAGTTTGGAGAAGTTTTTTACGGTTTGGAGAAGTTTGGCCAGTTTGGAGAAGCTTGGCCAGGTTGGAGGAGTTTTTCCGGTTTGGAGAAGCTTGGCCAGTTCGGAGAAGTTTTTCTGGTTTGGATAAGCTTCGCCAGTTTGGAGAAGCTAGGCCAGTTTTGAGAAGCTTGGCCAGTTTGGAGAAGCTCGGCCAGTTTGGAGAAGCTTTTCCGGTTTGGAGAAGCTTGGCCAGTTTGGAGAAGTTTTTCCGGTTTTGAGAAGCTTGGCCAGTTTGGAGAAGTTTTTCCGGTTTGAAGAAGCTTGGCCGGTTTGGAGAAGCTTGGCCAATTTGGAGAAGTTTTGCCGGTATGGAGAAGCTTGACAAGTTTGGAGAAGCTTGGCCAGTTTGGAGAAGCATTTCCGGTTTTGAGAAGCTTGGCCAGTTTGGAGACGTTTTTCCGGTTTGGAGAAGCTTGACCAGTTTGGAGAAGCTTGGCCAGTTTGGAGAAGCTTATTAGTATTGGAGAAGCTTGGCCAGTTTGGAGAAGCTTGACCAGTTTGGAGAAGTTTTTCCGGTTTGGAGAAGCTTGGCCAGTTTGGAGAAGTTTTTCCGGTTTGGAGACGCTTGGCCAGTTTGGAGAAGCTTGGCCAGTTTGGAGAAGCTTGGCCAGTTTGGAGAAGCTTGGCCAGTTTGGAGAAGTTTTTCCGATTTGGAGAATCTTGGCCAGTTTGGAGAAGTTTTTCCGGTTTGGAGAAGCTCGGCCAGTTTGAAGAAGTTTTTCCGGTTTGGAGAAGCTTGGCCAGTTTGGAGAAGCTTTTCCGTATTGGAGAAGCTTGGCCAGTTTGGAGAAGCTTGACCAGTTTGGAGTAGTTTTCCGGTTTGGAGAAGCTTGGCCAGTTTAGAGTAAGTTGGCCAGTTTGGAGAAGCTTGGCAAGTTTGGAGAAGCTTGGACAGTTTGGAGAAGTTTTTCCGGTTTGGAGAAGCTTGGCCAGTTTGGAGAAGTTTTGCAGGTTTGGAGAAGCTTGGCCAGTTTGGAGAAGTTTTTCCGGTCTGGAGAAGCTTGGCCAGTTTGGAGAAGCTTGGCCAATTTGGAGAAGTTTTGCCGGTATGGAGAAGCTTGACAAGTTTGGAGAAGCTTGGCCAGTTTGGAGAAGCATTTCCGGTTTTGAGAAGCTTGGCCAGTTTGGAGACGTTTTTCCGGTTTGGAGAAGCTTGACCAGTTTGGAGAAGCTTGGCCAGTTTGGAGAAGCTTATTAGTATTGGAGAAGCTTGGCCAGTTTGGAGAAGCTTGATCAGTTTGGAGAAGTTTTTCCGGTTTGGAGAAGCTTGGCCAGTTTGGAGAAGTTTTTCCGGTTTGGAGACGCTTGGCCAGTTTGGAGAAGCTTGGCCAGTTTGGAGAAGCTTGGCCAGTTTGGAGAAGCTTGGCCAGTTTGGAGAACTTTTTCCGATTTGGAGAATCTTGGCCAGTTTGGAGAAGTTTTTGAGGTTTGGATAAGCTTCGCCAGTTTGGAGAAGCTAGGCCAGTTTTGAGAAGCTTTTCCGGTTTGGAGAAGCTTGGCCAGTTTGGAGAAGTTTTTCCGGTTTTGAGAAGCTTGGCCAGTTTGGAGAAGCTTGGCCAGTTCGGAGAAGTATTTCCGGGTTGGAGAAGCTTGGCCAGTTTGGAGAAGTTTTTACGGTTTGGAGAAGCTTGGCCTGTTTGGAGAAGCTTGTCCAGGTTGGAGGAGTTTTTCCGGTTTGGAGAAGCTTGGCCAGTTCAGAGAAGTTTTTCCGGTTTGGATAAGCTTCGCCAGTTTGGAGAAGCTAGGCCAGTTTTGAGAAGCTTGGCCAGTTTGGAGAAGCTCGGCCAGTTTGGAGAAGTTTTTCCGGTTTGGAGAAGCTTGGCCAGTTTGGAGAAGCTTGGCCAGGTTGGAGGAGTTTTTCCGGTTTGGAGAAGCTTGGCCAGTTCGGAGAAGTATTTCCGGGTTGGATAAGCTTGGCCAGTTTGGAGAAGTTTTTTACGGTTTGGAGAAGCTTGGCCTGTTTGGAGAAGTTTTGCCATTTTGGATAAGTTTTTCCGGTTTGGAGGAGCTCGGCCAGTTTGGATAAGTTTTTCCAGTTTGGAGAAGCTTGGCCAGTTTGGATTTTAAAAAATTCCGGTTTGGAGAAGCTTGGCAAGTTTGGATAAGTTTTTCCGGTTTGGAGAAGCTTGGCCAGTTTGGAGAAGTTTTTCCGGTTTGGAGAAGCTTGGCCGGTTTGGAGAAGCTTGGCCAGTTTGGAGAAGTTTTTCCGGTTTGGAGAAGCTTGGCCAGTTTGAAGACGTTTTGCCGGTTTGGAGAAGCTTGGCCAATTTGGAGAAGTTTTTCCGGTTTGGAGAAGCTTGGCCAGTTTGGAGAAGTTTTTCCGGTTTGGAGACGCTTGGCCAGTTTGGAGAAGCTTGGCCAGTTTGGAGAAGCTTGGCCAGTTTGGAGAAGCTTGGCCAGTTTGGAGAAGTTTTTCCGATTTGGAGAATCTTGGCCAGTTTGGAGAAGTTTTTCCGGTTTGGAGAAGCTCGGCCAGTTTGAAGAAGTTTTTCCGGTTTGGAGAAGCTTGGCCAGTTTGGAGAAGCTTTTCCGTATTGGAGAAGCTTGGCCAGTTTGGAGAAGCTTGACCAGTTTGGAGTAGTTTTTCCGGTTTGGAGAAGCTTGGCCAGTTTAGAGTAAGTTGGCCAGTTTGGAGAAGCTTGGCAAGTTTGGAGAAGCTTGGACAGTTTGGAGAAGTTTTTCCGGTTTGGAGAAGCTTGGCCAGTTTGGAGAAGTTTTGCAGGTTTGGAGAAGCTTGGCCAGTTTGGAGAAGTTTTTCCGGTCTGGAGAAGCTTGGCCAGTTTGGAGAAGCTTGGCCAATTTGGAGAAGTTTTGCCGGTATGGAGAAGCTTGACAAGTTTGGAGAAGCTTGGCCAGTTTGGAGAAGCATTTCCGGTTTTGAGAAGCTTGGCCAGTTTGGAGACGTTTTCCGGTTTGGAGAAGCTTGACCAGTTTGGAGAAGCTTGGCCAGTTTGGAGAAGCTTATTAGTATTGGAGAAGCTTGGCCAGTTTGGAGAAGCTTGATCAGTTTGGAGAAGTTTTTCCGGTTTGGAGAAGCTTGGCCAGTTTGGAGAAGTTTTTCCGGTTTGGAGACGCTTGGCCAGTTTGGAGAAGCTTGGCCAGTTTGGAGAAGCTTGGCCAGTTTGGAGAAGCTTGGCCAGTTTGGAGAACTTTTTCCGATTTGGAGAATCTTGGCCAGTTTGGAGAAGTTTTTGAGGTTTGGATAAGCTTCGCCAGTTTGGAGAAGCTAGGCCAGTTTTGAGAAGCTTTTCCGGTTTGGAGAAGCTTGGCCAGTTTGGAGAAGTTTTTCCGGTTTTGAGAAGCTTGGCCAGTTTGGAGAAGCTTGGCCAGTTCGGAGAAGTATTTCCGGGTTGGAGAAGCTTGGCCAGTTTGGAGAAGTTTTTTACGGTTTGGAGAAGCTTGGCCTGTTTGGAGAAGCTTGTCCAGGTTGGAGGAGTTTTTCCGGTTTGGAGAAGCTTGGCCAGTTCAGAGAAGTTTTTCCGGTTTGGATAAGCTTCGCCAGTTTGGAGAAGCTAGGCCAGTTTTGAGAAGCTTTTCCGGTTTGGAGAAGCTTGGCCAGTTTGGAGAAGTTTTTCCGGTTTTGAGAAGCTTGGCCAGTTTGGAGAGGTTGGAGGAGTTTTTCTTGGCCAGTTCGGAGAAGTATTTCCGGGTTGGAGAAGCTTGGCCAGTTTGGAGAAGTTTTTTACGGTTTGGAGAAGCTTGGCCTGTTTGGAGAAGTTTTGCCAGGTTGGAGGAGTTTTTCCGGTTTGGAGAGCTTGGCCAGTTTGGATAAGTTTTTCCAGTTTGGAGAAGCTTGGCCAGTTTGGAGAAGCTTGGCAGTTTGGATAAGTTTTTCCGAGAAGCTTGGCCAGTTTGGAGAGAAGCTTGGCCCAGTTTGGAGAAGTTTTTCCGGTTTGGAGAAGCTTGGCCAGTTTGGGTTTGGAGAAGCTTGGCCAGGTTGGAGGAGTTTTTCCGGTTTGGATAAGCTTGGCCAGTTTGGATAAGTTTTTCCGGTTTGGAGAAGCTTGGCCAGTTTGAAGAAGTTTTTCCGATTTGGAGAATCTTGGCCAGTTTGGAGAAGTTTTTCCGGTTTGGAGAAGCTTGGCCAGTTTGGAGAAGCTTGGCCAGTTTGGAGAAGCTTGGCCAGTTTGGAGAAGTTTTTCCGATTTGGAGAATCTTGGCCAGTTTGGAGAAGTTTTTCCGGTTTGGAGAAGCTCGGCCAGTTTGAAGAAGTTTTTCCGGTTTGGAGAAGCTTGGGCAGTTTGGAGAAGTCTTTCCGGTTTGGAGAAGCTTGGCCAGTTTGGAGAAGTTTTTCCGGTTTGGAGAAGCTTGGCCAGTTTGGAGAAGCTTGGCCAGGTTGGAGAAGTTTTTCTGGTTTGGATAAGCTTCACCAGTTTGGAGAAGCTAGGCCAGTTTTGAGAAGCTTGGCCAGTTTGGAGAAGCTCGGCCAGTTTGGAGAAGCTTTTCCGGTTTGGAGAAGCTTGGCCAGTTCGGAGAAGTTTTTCTGGTTTGGATAAGCTTCACCAGTTTGGAGAAGCTAGGCCAGTTTTGAGAAGCTTGGCCAGTTTGGAGAAGCTCGGCCAGTTTGGAGAAGCTTTTCCGGTTTGGAGAAGCTTGGCCAGTTTGGAGAAGTTTTTCCGGTTTTGAGAAGCTTGGCCAGTTTGGAGAAGTTTTTCCGGTTTGAAGAAGCTTGGCCGGTTTGGAGAAGCTTGGCCAATTTGGAGAAGTTTTTCCGGTTTGGAGAAGCTTGGCCAGTTTGAGAAGCTTGACCAGTTTGGAGAAGTTTTTGAGGTTTGGATAAGCTTCGCCAGTTTGGAGAAGCTAGGCCAGTTTTGAGAAGCTTGGCCAGTTTGGAGAAGCTCGGCCAGTTTGGAGAAGCTTTTCCGGTTTGGAGAAGCTTGGCCAGTTTGGAGAAGTTTTTCCGGTTTTGAGAAGCTTGGCCAGTTTGGAGAAGTTTTGCCATTTTGGATAAGTTTTTCCGGTTTGGAGGAGCTCGGCCAGTTTGGATAAGTTTTTCCAGTTTGGAGAAGCTTGGCCAGTTTGGATTTTAAAAAATTCCGGTTTGGAGAAGCTTGGCAAGTTTGGATAAGTTTTTCCGGTTTGGAGAAGCTTGGCCAGTTTGGAGAAGTTTTTCCGGTTTGGAGAAGCTTGGCGGTTTGGAGAAGCTTGGCCAGTTTGGAGAAGTTTTTCCGGTTTGGAGAAGCTTGGCCAGTTTGAAGACGTTTTGCCGGTTTGGAGAAGCTTGGCCAATTTGGAGAAGTTTTTCCGGTTTGGATAAGCTTGGCCAGTTTGGATAAGTTTTTCCGGTTTGGAGAAGCTTGGCCAGTTTGAAGAAGTTTTTCCGATTTGTAGAATCTTGGCCAGTTTGGAGAAGTTTTTCCGGTTTGGAGAAGCTTGGCCAGTTTGGAGAAGCTTGGCCAGTTTGGAGAAGCTTGGCCAGTTTGGAGAAGTTTTTCCGATTTGGAGAATCTTGGCCAGTTTGGAGAAGTTTTTCCGGTTTGGAGAAGCTCGGCCAGTTTGAAGAAGTTTTTCCGGTTTGGAGAAGCTTGGGCAGTTTGGAGAAGTCTTTCCGGTTTGGAGAAGCTTGGCCAGTTTGGAGAAGTTTTTCCGGTTTGGAGAAGCTTGGCCAGTTTGGAGAAGCTTGGCCAGGTTGGAGGAGTTTTTCCAGTTTGGAGAAGCTTGGCCAGTTCGGAGAAGTCTTTCCGGGTTGGAGAAGCTTGGCCAGTTTGGAGAAGTTTTTACGGTTTGGAGAAGCTTGGCCAGTTTGGAGAAGCTTGGCCAGGTTGGAGGAGTTTTTCCGGTTTGGAGAAGCTTGGCCAGTTCGGAGAAGTTTTTCTGGTTTGGATAAGCTTCGCCAGTTTGGAGAAGCTAGGCCAGTTTTGAGAAGCTTGGCCAGTTTGGAGAAGCTCGGCCAGTTTGGAGAAGCTTTTCCGGTTTGGAGAAGCTTGGCCAGTTTGGAGAAGTTTTTCCGGTTTTGAGAAGCTTGGCCAGTTTGGAGAAGTTTTTCCGGTTTGAAGAAGCTTGGCCGGTTTGGAGAAGCTTGGCCAATTTGGAGAAGTTTTGCCGGTATGGAGAAGCTTGACAAGTTTGGAGAAGCTTGGCCAGTTTGGAGAAGCATTTCCGGTTTTGAGAAGCTTGGCCAGTTTGGAGACGTTTTTCCGGTTTGGAGAAGCTTGACCAGTTTGGAGAAGCTTGGCCAGTTTGGAGAAGCTTATTAGTATTGGAGAAGCTTGGCCAGTTTGGAGAAGCTTGGCCAGTTTGGAGAAGTTTTTCCGGTTTGGAGAAGCTTGGGCAGTTTGGAGAAGTCTTTCCGGTTTGGAGAAGCTTGGCCAGTTTGGAGAAGTTTTTCCGGTTTGGAGAAGCTTGGCCAGTTTGGAGAAGCTTGGCCAGGTTGGAGGAGTTTTTCCGGTTTGGAGAAGCTTGGCCAGTTCGGAGAAGTCTTTCCGGGTTGGAGAAGCTTGGCCAGTTTGGAGAAGTTTTTTACGGTTTGGAGAAGTTTGGCCAGTTTGGAGAAGCTTGGCCAGGTTGGAGGAGTTTTTCCGGTTTGGAGAAGCTTGGCCAGTTCGGAGAAGTTTTTCTGGTTTGGATAAGCTTCGCCAGTTTGGAGAAGCTAGGCCAGTTTTGAGAAGCTTGGCCAGTTTGGAGAAGCTCGGCCAGTTTGGAGAAGCTTTTCCGGTTTGGAGAAGCTTGGCCAGTTTGGAGAAGTTTTTCCGGTTTTGAGAAGCTTGGCCAGTTTGGAGAAGTTTTTCCGGTTTGAAGAAGCTTGGCCGGTTTGGAGAAGCTTGGCCAATTTGGAGAAGTTTTGCCGGTATGGAGAAGCTTGACAAGTTTGGAGAAGCTTGGCCAGTTTGGAGAAGCATTTCCGGTTTTGAGAAGCTTGGCCAGTTTGGAGACGTTTTCCGGTTTGGAGAAGCTTGACCAGTTTGGAGAAGCTTGGCCAGTTTGGAGAAGCTTATTAGTATTGGAGAAGCTTGGCCAGTTTGGAGAAGCTTGACCAGTTTGGAGAAGTTTTTCCGGTTTGGAGAAGCTTGGCCAGTTTGGAGAAGTTTTTCCGGTTTGGAGACGCTTGGCCAGTTTGGAGAAGCTTGGCCAGTTTGGAGAAGCTTGGCCAGTTTGGAGAAGCTTGGCCAGTTTGGAGAAGTTTTCCGATTTGGAGAATCTTGGCCAGTTTGGAGAAGTTTTTCCGGTTTGGAGAAGCTCGGCCAGTTTGAAGAAGTTTTTCCGGTTTGGAGAAGCTTGGCCAGTTTGGAGAAGCTTTTCCGTATTGGAGAAGCTTGGCCAGTTTGGAGAAGCTTGACCAGTTTGGAGTAGTTTTTCCGGTTTGGAGAAGCTTGGCCAGTTTAGAGTAAGTTGGCCAGTTTGGAGAAGCTTGGCAAGTTTGGAGAAGCTTGGACAGTTTGGAGAAGTTTTTCCGGTTTGGAGAAGCTTGGCCAGTTTGGAGAAGTTTTGCAGGTTTGGAGAAGCTTGGCCAGTTTGGAGAAGTTTTTCCGGTCTGGAGAAGCTTGGCCAGTTTGGAGAAGCTTGGCCAATTTGGAGAAGTTTTGCGGTATGGAGAAGCTTGACAAGTTTGGAGAAGCTTGGCCAGTTTGGAGAAGCATTTCCGGTTTTGAGAAGCTTGGCCAGTTTGGAGACGTTTTTCCGGTTTGGAGAAGCTTGACCAGTTTGGAGAAGCTTGGCCAGTTTGGAGAAGCTTATTAGTATTGGAGAAGCTTGGCCAGTTTGGAGAAGCTTGATCAGTTTGGAGAAGTTTTTCCGGTTTGGAGAAGCTTGGCCAGTTTGGAGAAGTTTTCCGGTTTGGAGACGCTTGGCCAGTTTGGAGAAGCTTGGCCAGTTTGGAGAAGCTTGGCCAGTTTGGAGAAGCTTGGCCAGTTTGGAGAAGTTTTTCCGATTTGGAGAATCTTGGCCAGTTTGGAGAAGTTTTTGAGGTTTGGATAAGCTTCGCCAGTTTGGAGAAGCTAGGCCAGTTTTGAGAAGCTTTTCCGGTTTGGAGAAGCTTGGCCAGTTTGGAGAAGTTTTTCCGGTTTTGAGAAGCTTGGCCAGTTTGGAGAAGCTTGGCCAGTTCGGAGAAGTATTTCCGGGTTGGAGAAGCTTGGCCAGTTTGGAGAAGTTTTTTACGGTTTGGAGAAGCTTGGCCTGTTTGGAGAAGCTTGTCCAGGTTGGAGGAGTTTTTCCGGTTTGGAGAAGCTTGGCCAGTTCAGAGAAGTTTTTCCGGTTTGGATAAGCTTCGCCAGTTTGGAGAAGCTAGGCCAGTTTTGAGAAGCTTGGCCAGTTTGGAGAAGCTTGGCCAGTTTGGAGAAGTTTTTCCGGTTTGGAGAAGCTTGGCCAGTTTGGAGAAGCTTGGCCAGGTTGGAGGAGTTTTTCCGGTTTGGAGAAGCTTGGCCAGTTCGGAGAAGTATTTCCGGGTTGGAGAAGCTTGGCCAGTTTGGAGAAGTTTTTTACGGTTTGGAGAAGCTTGGCCTGTTTGGAGAAGCTTGGCCAGGTTGGAGGAGTTTTTCCGGTTTGGAGAAGCTTGGCCAGTTCGGAGAAGTTTTTCCGGTTTGGATAAGCTTCGCCAGTTTGGAGAAGCTAGGCCAGTTTTGAGAAGCTTGGCCAGTTTGGAGAAGCTCGGCCAGTTTGGAGAAGCTTTTCCGGTTTGGAGAAGCTTGGCCAGTTTGGAGAAGTTTTTCCGGTTTTGAGAAGCTTGGCCAGTTTGGAGAAGTTTTTCCGGTTTGGAGAAGCTTGGCTGGTTTGGAGAAGCTTGGCCAATTTGGAGAAGTTTTGCCGGTATGGAGAAGCTTGACAAGTTTGGAGAAGCTTGGCCAGTTTGAAGAAGCATTTCCGGTTTTGAGAAGCTTGGCCAGTTTGGAGACGTTTTTCCGGGTTGGAGAAGCTTGACCAGTTTGGAGAAGCTTGGCCAGTTTGGAGAAGCTTGGCCAGTTTGGAGAAGCTTATCAGTATTGGAGAAGCTTGGCCAGTTTGGAGAAGCTTGACCAGTTTGGAGAAGTTTTTCCGGTTTGGAGAAGCTTGGCCAGTTTGGAGAAGCTTGGCCAGTTTGGAGTAGTTTTTCCGGTTTGGAGAAGCTTGGCCAGTTTAGAGTAAGTTGGCCAGTTTGAAGAAGCTTGGCAAGTTTGGAGAAGCTTGGACAGTTTGGAGAAGTTTTTGCGGTTTGGAGAAGCTTGGCCAGTTTGGAGAAGTTTTGCAGGTTTGGAGAAGCTTGGCCAGTTTGGAGAAGTTTTTCCGGTTTGGAGAAGCTTGGCCAGTTTGAGAAGCTTGGCCAGTTTGGAGAAGTTTTTGAGGTTTGGATAAGCTTCGCCAGTTTGGAGAAGCTAGGCCAGTTTTGAGAAGCTTGGCCAGTTTGGAGAAGCTCGGCCAGTTTGGAGAAGCTTTTACGGTTTGGAGAAGCTTGGCCAGTTTGGAGAAGTTTTTCCGGTTTTGAGAAGCTTGGCCAGTTTGGAGAAGTTTTTCCGGTTTGGAGAAGCTTGGCCGGTTTGGAGAAGCTTGGCCAATTTGGAGAAGTTTTGCCGGTATGGAGAAGCTTGACAAGTTTGGAGAAGCTTGGCTAGTTTGTAGAAGCATTTCCGGTTTGGAGAAGCTTGGCCAGTTTGGAGAAGCTTGGCCAGTTTGGAGAAGTTTTTCCTGTTTGGAGAAGCTTGGCCAGTTTGGAGGAGCTTGGCCCTTTTGGAGAAGCATGGCCAGTTTGGAGAAGTTTTTGCGGTTTGGAGAAGCTTTGCCAGTTTGGAGAAGCTTGGACAGTTTTGAGAAGCTTGGCCAGTTTGGAGAAGCTCGGCCAGTTTGGAGAAGCTTTTCCAGTTTGGAGAAGCTTGGCCAGTTTGGAGAAGTTTTTCCGGTTTTGAGAAGCTTGGCCAGTTTGGAGAAGTTTTTGCCGGTTTGGATAAGTTTTTCCAGTTTGGAGGAGCTTGGCCAGTTTGGAGATGTTTTTCCGGTTTGGAGAAGCTTGGCAAGTTTGGATAAGTTTTTCCGGTTTGGAGAAGCTTGGCCATTTTGAAGAAGTTTTGTCGGTTTGGAGAAGCTTGGCCAATTTGGAGAAGTTTTTCCGGTTTGGAGAAGCTTCGCCAATTTGGAGAAGTTTTGCCGGTTTGGAGAACCTTGACAAGTTTGGAGAAGCTCGGCCAGTTTGGAGAAGTTTTTCCCGTTTGGAAATGCTTGGCCAGTTTGGAGAAGTTTTTCCGGTTTGGAGAAGCTTGGCCAGATTGGAGAAGTTTTGCCGGTTTGGAAAAGCTCGACCAGTTTGGAGAAGCTTGGCCAGTTTGGAGAAGCTTTTCCGTATTGGAGAAGCTTGGCCAGTTTGGAGA
This sequence comes from Oncorhynchus gorbuscha, assembly GCF_021184085.1. Taxonomy (NCBI): domain Eukaryota; kingdom Metazoa; phylum Chordata; class Actinopteri; order Salmoniformes; family Salmonidae; genus Oncorhynchus; species Oncorhynchus gorbuscha. The sequence goes on from NC_060191.1 coordinate 2,841,546, forward strand.
AGCTTGACCAGTTTGGAGTAGTTTTTCCGGTTTGGAGAAGCTTGGCCAGTTTAGAGTAAGTTGGCCAGTTTGGAGAAGCTTGGCAAGTTTGGAGAAGCTTGGCCAATTTGGAGAAGTTTTTCCGGTTTGGAGAAGCTTCGCCAATTTGAGAAGTTTTGCCGGTTTGGAGAACCTTGACAAGTTTGGAGAAGCTCGGCCAGTTTGGAGAAGTTTTTCCGGTTTGGAAATGCTTGGCCAGTTTGGAGAAGTTTTTCCGGTTTGGAGAAGCTTGGCCAGATTGGAGAAGTTTTGCCGGTTTGGAAAAGCTCGACCAGTTTGGAGAAGCTTGGTCAGTTTGGAGAAGCTTATCAGTATTGGAGAAGCTTGGCCAGTTTGGAGAAGCTTGACCAGTTTGGAGAAGTTTTTCCGGTTTGGAGAAGCTTGGCCAGTTTAGAGTAAGTTGGCCAGTTTGGAGAAGCTTGGCAAGTTTGGAGAAGCTTGGACAGTTTGGAGAAGTTTTTGCGGTTTGGAGAAGCTTGGCCAGTTTGGAGAAGTTTTGCAGGTTTGGAGAAGCTTGGCCAGTTTGGAGAAGTTTTTCCGGTTTGGAGAAGCTTGGCCAGTTTAGAGTAAGTTGGCCAGTTTGGAGAAGCTTGGCAAGTTTGGAGAAGCTTGGACAGTTTGGAGAAGTTTTTGCGGTTTGGAGAAGCTTGGCCAGTTTGGAGAAGTTTTGCAGGTTTGGAGAAGCTTGGCCAGTTTGGAGAAGTTTTTCCGGTTTGGAGAAGCTTGGCCAGTTTGGAGAAGTTTTGCAGGTTTGGAGAAGCTTGGCCAGTTTGGAGAAGTTTTTCCGGTTTGGAAATGCTTGGCCAGTTTGGAGAAGTTTTTCCGGTTTGGAGAAGCTTGGCCAGATTGGAGAAGTTTTGCCGGTTTGGAAAAGCTCGACCAGTTTGGAGAAGCTTGGCCAGTTTGGAGAAGCTTATCAGTATTGGAGAAGCTTGGCCAGTTTGGAGAAGCTTGGCCAGTTTGGAGTAGTTTTTCCGGTTTGGAGAAGCTTGGCCAGTTTAGAGTAAGTTGGCCAGTTTGGAGAAGCTTGGCAAGTTTGGAGAAGCTTGGACAGTTTGGAGAAGTTTTTGCGGTTTGGAGAAGCTTGGCCAGTTTGGAGAAGTTTTGCAGGTTTGGAGAAGCTTGGCCAGTTTGGAGAAGTTTTTCCGGTTTGGAGAAGCTTGGCCAGTTTGAGAAGCTTGGCCAGTTTGGAGAAGTTTTTGAGGTTTGGATAAGCTTCGCCAGTTTGGAGAAGCTAGGCCAGTTTTGAGAAGCTTGGCCAGTTTGGAGAAGCTCGGCCAGTTTGGAGAAGCTTTTACGGTTTGGAGAAGCTTGGCCGGTTTGGAGAAGCTTGGCCAATTTGGAGAAGTTTTGCCGGTATGGAGAAGCTTGGCCAGTTTGGAGACGTTTTTCCGGTTTGGAGAAGCTTGACCAGTTTGGAGAAGCTTGGCCATTTTGGAGAAGCTTGGCCAGTTTGGAGAAGCTTATCAGTATTGGAGAAGCTTGGCCAGTTTGGAGAAGCTTGACCAGTTTGGAGAAGTTTTGCAGGTTTGGAGAAGCTTGGCCAGTTTGGAGAAGTTTTTCCGGTTTGGAGAAGCTTGGCCAGTTTGGAGAAGCTTGGCCAGTTTGGAGAAGTTTTTCCGGTTTGGAGAAGCTTGGCCAGTTTGGAGGAGCTTGGCCAGTTTGGAGAAGCATGGCCAGTTTGGAGACGTTTTTGCGGTTTGGAGAAGCTTTGCCAGTTTGGAGAAGCTTGGACAGTTTTGAGAAGCTTGGCCAGTTTGGAGAAGCTCGGCCAGTTTGGAGAAGCTTTTCCAGTTTGGAGAAGCTTGGCCAGTTTGGAGAAGTTTTTCCGGTTTTGAGAAGCTTGGCCAGTTTGGAGAAGTTTTTGCCGGTTTGGATAAGTTTTTCCAGTTTGGAGGAGCTTGGCCAGTTTGGAGATGTTTTTCCGGTTTGGAGAAGCTTGGCAAGTTTGGATAAGTTTTTCCGGTTTGGAGAAGCTTGGCCATTTTGAAGAAGTTTTGCCGGTTTGGAGAAGCTTGGCCAATTTGGAGAAGTTTTTCCGGTTTGGAGAAGCTTCGCCAATTTGGAGAAGTTTTGCCGGTTTGGAGAACCTTGACAAGTTTGGAGAAGCTCGGCCAGTTTGGAGAAGTTTTTCCGGTTTGGAAATGCTTGGCCAGTTTGGAGAAGTTTTTCCGGTTTGGAGAAGCTTGGCCAGATTGGAGAAGTTTTGCCGGTTTGGAAAAGCTCGACATGTTTGGAGAAGCTTGGCCAGTTTGGAGAAGCTTTTCCGTATTGGAGAAGCTTGGCCAGTTTGGAGAAGCTTGACCAGTTTGGAGTAGTTTTTCCGGTTTGGAGAAGCTTGGCCAGTTTAGAGTAAGTTGGCCAGTTTGGAGAAGCTTGGCAAGTTTGGAGAAGCTTGGACAATTTGGAGAAGTTTTTCCGGTTTGGAGAAGCTTGGCCAGTTTGGAGAAGTATTGCAGGTTTGGAGAAGCTTGGCCAGTTTGGAGAAGTTTTTCCGGTTTGGAGAAGCTTGGCCAGTTTGAGAAGCTTGGCCAGTTTGGAGAAGTTTTTGAGGTTTGGATAAGCTTCGCCAGTTTGGAGAAGCTCGGCCAGTTTTGAGAAGCTTGGCCAGTTTGGAGAAGTTTTTCCGGTTTGGAGAAGCTTGGCCATTTTGAAGAAGTTTTGTCGGTTTGGAGAAGCTTGGCCAATTTGGAGAAGTTTTTCCGGTTTGGAGAAGCTTCGCCAATTTGGAGAAGTTTTGCCGGTTTGGAGAACCTTGACAAGTTTGGAGAAGCTCGGCCAGTTTGGAGAAGTTTTTCCCGTTTGGAAATGCTTGGCCAGTTTGGAGAAGTTTTTCCGGTTTGGAGAAGCTTGGCCAGATTGGAGAAGTTTTGCCGGTTTGGAAAAGCTCGACCAGTTTGGAGAAGCTTGGCCAGTTTGGAGAAGCTTTTCCGTATTGGAGAAGCTTGGCCAGTTTGGAGAAGCTTGACCAGTTTGGAGTAGTTTTTCCGGTTTGGAGAAGCTTGGCCAGTTTAGAGTAAGTTGGCCAGTTTGGAGAAGCTTGGCAAGTTTGGAGAAGCTTGGCCAATTTGGAGAAGTTTTTCCGGTTTGGAGAAGCTTCGCCAATTTGGAGAAGTTTTGCCGGTTTGGAGAACCTTGACAAGTTTGGAGAAGCTCGGCCAGTTTGGAGAAGTTTTTCCGGTTTGGAAATGCTTGGCCAGTTTGGAGAAGTTTTTCCGGTTTGGAGAAGCTTGGCCAGATTGGAGAAGTTTTGCCGGTTTGGAAAAGCTCGACCAGTTTGGAGAAGCTTGGCCAGTTTGGAGAAGCTTATCAGTATTGGAGAAGCTTGGCCAGTTTGGAGAAGCTTGACCAGTTTGGAGAAGTTTTTCCGGTTTGGAGAAGCTTGGCCAGTTTAGAGTAAGTTGGCCAGTTTGGAGAAGCTTGGCAAGTTTGGAGAAGCTTGGACAGTTTGGAGAAGTTTTTGCGGTTTGGAGAAGCTTGGCCAGTTTGGAGAAGTTTTGCAGGTTTGGAGAAGCTTGGCCAGTTTGGAGAAGTTTTTCCGGTTTGGAGAAGCTTGGCCAGTTTAGAGTAAGTTGGCCAGTTTGGAGAAGCTTGGCAAGTTTGGAGAAGCTTGGACAGTTTGGAGAAGTTTTTGCGGTTTGGAGAAGCTTGGCCAGTTTGGAGAAGTTTTGCAGGTTTGGAGAAGCTTGGCCAGTTTGGAGAAGTTTTTCCGGTTTGGAGAAGCTTGGCCAGTTTGGAGAAGTTTTGCAGGTTTGGAGAAGCTTGGCCAGTTTGGAGAAGTTTTTCCGGTTTGGAAATGCTTGGCCAGTTTGGAGAAGTTTTTCCGGTTTGGAGAAGCTTGGCCAGATTGGAGAAGTTTTGCCGGTTTGGAAAAGCTCGACCAGTTTGGAGAAGCTTGGCCAGTTTGGAGAAGCTTATCAGTATTGGAGAAGCTTGGCCAGTTTGGAGAAGCTTGGCCAGTTTGGAGTAGTTTTTCCGGTTTGGAGAAGCTTGGCCAGTTTAGAGTAAGTTGGCCAGTTTGGAGAAGCTTGGCAAGTTTGGAGAAGCTTGGACAGTTTGGAGAAGTTTTTGCGGTTTGGAGAAGCTTGGCCAGTTTGGAGAAGTTTTGCAGGTTTGGAGAAGCTTGGCCAGTTTGGAGAAGTTTTTCCGGTTTGGAGAAGCTTGGCCAGTTTGAGAAGCTTGGCCAGTTTGGAGAAGTTTTTGAGGTTTGGATAAGCTTCGCCAGTTTGGAGAAGCTAGGCCAGTTTTGAGAAGCTTGGCCAGTTTGGAGAAGCTCGGCCAGTTTGGAGAAGCTTTTACGGTTTGGAGAAGCTTGGCCGGTTTGGAGAAGCTTGGCCAATTTGGAGAAGTTTTGCCGGTATGGAGAAGCTTGGCCAGTTTGGAGATCGTTTTCCGGTTTGGAGAAGCTTGACCAGTTTGGAGAAGCTTGGCCATTTTGGAGAAGCTTGGCCAGTTTGGAGAAGCTTATCAGTATTGGAGAAGCTTGGCCAGTTTGGAGAAGCTTGACCAGTTTGGAGAAGTTTTGCAGGTTTGGAGAAGCTTGGCCAGTTTGGAGAAGTTTTTCCGGTTTGGAGAAGCTTGGCCAGTTTGGAGAAGCTTGGCCAGTTTGGAGAAGTTTTTCCGGTTTGGAGAAGCTTGGCCAGTTTGGAGGAGCTTGGCCAGTTTGGAGAAGCATGGCCAGTTTGGAGACGTTTTTGCGGTTTGGAGAAGCTTTGCCAGTTTGGAGAAGCTTGGACAGTTTTGAGAAGCTTGGCCAGTTTGGAGAAGCTCGGCCAGTTTGGAGAAGCTTTTCCAGTTTGGAGAAGCTTGGCCAGTTTGGAGAAGTTTTTCCGGTTTTGAGAAGCTTGGCCAGTTTGGAGAAGTTTTTGCCGGTTTGGATAAGTTTTTCCAGTTTGGAGGAGCTTGGCCAGTTTGGAGATGTTTTTCCGGTTTGGAGAAGCTTGGCAAGTTTGGATAAGTTTTTCCGGTTTGGAGAAGCTTGGCCATTTTGAAGAAGTTTTGCCGGTTTGGAGAAGCTTGGCCAATTTGGAGAAGTTTTTCCGGTTTGGAGAAGCTTCGCCAATTTGGAGAAGTTTTGCCGGTTTGGAGAACCTTGACAAGTTTGGAGAAGCTCGGCCAGTTTGGAGAAGTTTTTCCGGTTTGGAAATGCTTGGCCAGTTTGGAGAAGTTTTTCCGGTTTGGAGAAGCTTGGCCAGATTGGAGAAGTTTTGCCGGTTTGGAAAAGCTCGACATGTTTGGAGAAGCTTGGCCAGTTTGGAGAAGCTTTTCCGTATTGGAGAAGCTTGGCCAGTTTGGAGAAGCTTGACCAGTTTGGAGTAGTTTTTCCGGTTTGGAGAAGCTTGGCCAGTTTAGAGTAAGTTGGCCAGTTTGGAGAAGCTTGGCAAGTTTGGAGAAGCTTGGACAATTTGGAGAAGTTTTTCCGGTTTGGAGAAGCTTGGCCAGTTTGGAGAAGTATTGCAGGTTTGGAGAAGCTTGGCCAGTTTGGAGAAGTTTTTCCGGTTTGGAGAAGCTTGGCCAGTTTGAGAAGCTTGGCCAGTTTGGAGAAGTTTTTGAGGTTTGGATAAGCTTCGCCAGTTTGGAGAAGCTCGGCCAGTTTTGAGAAGCTTGGCCAGTTTGGAGAAGCTCAGCCAGTTTGGAGAAGCTTTTCCGGTTTGGAGAAGCTTGGCCAGTTTGGAGAAGTTTTTCCGGTTTTGAGAAGCTTGGCCAGTTTGGAGAAGTTTTGCCATTTTGGATAAGTTTTTCCGGTTTGGAGGAGCTCGGCCAGTTTGGATAAGTTTTTCCAGTTTGGAGAAGCTTGGCCAGTTTGGAGAAGTTTTTCCGGTTTGGAGAAGCTTGGCCAGTTTGGAGAAGCTTGGCCAGGTTGGAGGAGTTTTTCCGGTTTGGAGAAGCTTGGCCAGTTCGGAGAAGTCTTTCCGGGTTGGAGAAGCTTGGCCAGTTTGGAGAAGTTTTTTTACGGTTTGGAGAAGCTTGGCCAGTTTGGAGAAGCTTGGCCAGGTTGGAGGAGTTTTTCCGGTTTTGAGAAGCTTGGCCAGTTTGGAGAAGTTTTTCCGGTTTTGAGAAGCTTGGCCAGTTTGGAGAAGTTTTGCCATTTTGGATAAGTTTTTCCGGTTTGGAGGAGCTCGGCCAGTTTGGATAAGTTTTTCCGGTTTGGAGAAGCTTGGCAAGTTTGAATAAGTTTTTCCGGTTTGGAGAAGCTTGGCCAGTTTGGAGAAGTTTTTCCGGTTTGGAGAAGCTTGGCCGGTTTGGAGAAGCTTGGCCAGTTTGGAGAAGTTTTTCCGGTTTGGAGAAGCTTGGCCAGTTTGAAGACGTTTTGCCGGTTTGGAGAAGCTTGGCCAATTTGGAGAAGTTTTTCCGGTTTGGATAAGCTTGGCCAGTTTGGATAAGTTTTTCCGGTTTGGAGAAGCTTGGCCAGTTTGGAGAAGTTTTTCCGATTTGGAGAATCTTGGCCAGTTTGGAGAAGTTTTTCCGGTTTGGAGAAGCTTGGCCAGTTTGGAGAAGCTTGGCCAGTTTGGAGAAGCTTGGCCAGTTTGGAGAAGTTTTTCCGGTTTGGAGAAGCTCGGCCAGTTTGAAGAAGTTTTTCCGGTTTGGAGAAGCTTGGGCAGTTTGGAGAAGTCTTTCCGGTTTGGAGAAGCTTGGCCAGTTTGGAGAAGTTTTTCCGGTTTGGAGAAGCTTGGCCAGTTTGGAGAAGCTTGGCCAGGTTGGAGGAGTTTTTCCGGTTTGGAGAAGCTTGGCCAGTTCGGAGAAGTCTTTCTGGGTTGGAGAAGCTTGGCCAGTTTGGAGAAGTTTTTTACGGTTTGGAGAAGCTTGGCCAGTTTGGAGAAGCTTGGCCAGGTTGGAGGAGTTTTTCCGGTTTGGAGAAGCTTGGCGAGTTCGGAGAAGTTTTTCTGGTTTGGATAAGCTTCGCCAGTTTGGAGAAGCTAGGCCAGTTTTGAGAAGCTTGGCCAGTTTGGAGAAGCTCGGCCAGTTTGGAGAAGCTTTTCCGGTTTGGAGAAGCTTGGCCAGTTTGGAGAAGTTTTTCCGGTTTGGAGAAGCTTGGCCGGTTTGGAGAAGCTTGGCCAATTTGGAGAAGTTTTGCCGGTATGGAGAAGCTTGACAAGTTTGGAGAAGCTTGGCCAGTTTGGAGAAGTTTTTCCGGTTTGGAGAAGCTTGGCCAGTTTGGAGAGGTTTTTCCGGTTTGGAGAAGCTTGACCAGTTTGGAGAAGCTTTTTTCCGGCCAGTTTGGAGAAGTTTTCAGTTTGGATTGGAGTTTGGAAGCTTGGCCAGTTTGGAGAAGCTTTGAGAAGTTTTTCCGGTTTGGAGTTTGGAGAAGTTTTCCGGTTTGGAGAAGCTTGGCCAGTTTGGAGAAGCTTGGCCAGTTTGGAGAAGTTTTTGGAGAAGGTTTGGAAGCTTGGCCAGTTTGGAGAAGTTTTTCCGGTTTGGAGAAGCTTGGCCAGTTTGGAGAGCTTGGCCAGTTTGGAGAAGTTTTTCTTGGCCAGTTTGGAGAAGCATGGCCAGTTTGGAGAAGTTTTTCCGGTTTGGAGAAGTTTTTGCCGGTTTGGAGAAGCTTGGTTTGGAGAAGCTTTGCCAGTTTGGAGAAGCTTTGGAAGTTTTTCAGTTTGGAGAAGCTTGGCCAGTTTGGAGAAGTTTTTCGGTTTGGAGAAGCCCAGTTTGGAGACTTTTCCAGTTTGGAGAAGCTTGGCCAGTTTGGAGAAGTTTTTCCGGTTTGATAAGCTTGGCCAGTTTGGAGAAGTTTTCCGGTTTGGAGAAGCTTGGGCAGTTTGGAGAAGTCTTTCCGGTTTGGAGAAGCTTGGCCAGTTTGGAGAAGTTTTTCCGGTTTGGAGAAGCTTGGCCAGTTTGGAGAAGCTTGGCCAGGTTGGAGGAGTTTTTCCGGTTTGGAGAAGCTTGGCCAGTTTGAGAAGTCTTTCTGGGTTGGAGAAGCTTGGCCAGTTTGGAGAAGTTTTTACGGTTTGGAGAAGCTTGGCCAGTTTGGAGAAGCTTGGCCAGGTTGGAGGAGTTTTTCCGGTTTGGAGAAGCTTGGCGAGTTTTTCGGAGAAGTTTTTTTCTGGTTTGGATAAGCTTCGCCAGTTTGGAGAAGCTAGGCCAGTTTTGAGAAGCTTGGCCAGTTTGGAGAAGCTTTTCGGGAGAAGCCCAGTTTGGAGAAGTTTTTCCGGTTTGGAGAAGCTTGGCCAGTTTGGAGAAGTTTTCCGGTTTGAAGAAGCTTGGCGGTTTGGAGAAGCTTGGCCAATTTGGAGAAGTTTTGCCGGTATGGAGAAGCTTGACAAGTTTGGAGAAGCTTGGCCAGTTTGGAGAAGCATTTCCGGTTTTGAGAAGCTTGGCCAGTTTGGAGACGTTTTTCCGGTTTGGAGAAGCTTGACCAGTTTGGAGAAGCTTGGCCAGTTTGGAGAAGCTTATCAGTATTGGAGAAGCTTGGCCAGTTTGGAGAAGCTTGACCAGTTTGGAGAAGTTTTTCCGGTTTGGAGAAGCTTGGCCAGTTTGGAGAAGCTTGGCCAGTTTGGAGAAGTTTTGCAGGTTTGGAGAAGCTTGGCCAGTTTGGAGAAGTTTTTCCGGTTTGGAGAAGCTTGGAGAAGTTTGGAGAAGCTTGCCAGTTTGGAGGAGCTTGGCCAGTTTGGAGAAGCATGGCCAGTTTGGAGAAGTTTTTGCGGTTTGGAGAAGCTTTGCCAGTTTGGAGAAGCTTGGACAGTTTTGAGAAGCTTGGCCAGTTTGGAGAAGCTCGGCCAGTTTGGAGAAGCTTTTCCAGTTTGGAGAAGCTTGGCCAGTTTGGATAAGTTTTTCCGGTTTTGAGAAGCTTGGCCAGTTTGGAGAAGTTTTTCCGGTTTGGAGCAGCTTGGGCAGTTTGGAGAAGTCTTTCCGGTTTGGAGAAGCTTGGCCAGTTTGGAGAAGTTTTTCCGGTTTGGAGAAGCTTGGCCAGTTTGGAGAAGCTTGGCCAGGTTGGAGGAGTTTTTCCGGTTTGGAGAAGCTTGGCCAGTTCGGAGAAGTTTTTCCGGGTTGGAGAAGCTTGGCCAGTTTGGAGAAGTTTTTAACGGTTTGGAGAAGCTTGGCCATTTTGAAGAAGTTTTGCTGGTTTGGAGAACCTTGACAAGTTTGGAGAAGCTCGGCCAGTTTGGAAAAGTTTTTCCGGTTTGGAAATGCTCGGCCAGTTTGGAGAAGCTTTTCCGGTTTGGAGAAGCTTGGCCAGTGTGGAGAAGTTTTTCCGGTTTTGAGAAGCTTGGCCAGTTTGGAGAAGTTTTGCCATTTTGGATAAGTTTTTCCGGTTTGGATAAGTTTTTCCAGTTTGGAGGAGCTTGGCCAGTTTGGAGATGTTTTTCCGGTTTGGAGAAGCTTGGGCAGTTTGGAGAAGTCTTTCCGGTTTGGAGAAGCTTGGCCAGTTTGGAGAAGTTTTTCCGGTTTGGAGAAGCTTGGCCGGTTTGGAGAAGCTTGGCCAGTTTGGAGAAGTTTTTCCGGTTTGGAGAAGCTTGGCCAGTTTGAAGACGTTTTGCCGGTTTGGAGAAGCTTGGCCAGTTTGGAGAAGTTTTTCCGGTTTGGAGAAGCTTGGCCAGTTTGGAGAAGCTTGGCCAGTTTGGAGAAGCTTGGCCAGTTTGGAGAAGTTTTTCCGATTTGGAGAATCTTGGCCAGTTTGGAGAAGTTTTTCCGGTTTGGAGAAGCTCGGCCAGTTTGAATAAGTTTTTCCGGTTTGGAGAAGCTTGGGCAGTTTGGAGAAGTCTTTCCGGTTTGGAGAAGCTTGGCCAGTTTGGAGAAGTTTTTCCGGTTTGGAGAAGCTTGGCCAGTTCGGAGAAGCTTGGCCAGGTTGGAGGAGTTTTTCCGGTTTGGAGAAGCTTGGCCAGTTCGGAGAAGTATTTCCGGGTTGGAGAAGCTTGGCCAGTTTGGAGAAGTTTTTTACTGTTTGGAGAAGCTTGGCCTGTTTGGAGAAGCTTGGCCAGGTTGGAGGAGTTTTTCCGGTTTGGAGAAGCTTGGCCAGTTCGGAGAAGTTTTTCCGGTTTGGATAAGCTTCGCCAGTTTGGAGAAGCTAGGCCAGTTCGGAGAAGTTTTTCAGGTTTGGATAAGCTTCGCCAGTTTGGAGAAGCTAGGCCAGGTTTGAGAAGCTTGGCCAGTTTGGAGAAGCTCGGCCAGTTTGGAGAAGCTTTTCCGGTTTGGAGAAGCTTGGCCAGTTTGGAGAAGTTTTTCCGGTTTTGAGAAGCTTGGCCAGTTTGGAGAAGTTTTTCCGGTTTGGAGAAGCTTGGCCGGTTTGGAGAAGCTTGGCCAATTTGGAGAAGTTTGTCCAGTTTGGAGAAGCTTGGGCAGTTTGGAGAAGTCTTTCCGGTTTGGAGAAGCTTGGCCAGTTTGGAGAAGTTTTTCCGGTTTGGAGAAGCTTGGCCAGTTTGGAGAAGCTTGGCCAGGTTGGAGGAGTTTTTCCGGTTTGGAGAAGCTTGGCCAGTTCGGAGAAGTATTTCCGGGTTGGAGAAGCTTGGCCAGTTTGGAGAAGTTTTTTACGGTTTGGAGAAGCTTGGCCTGTTTGGAGAAGCTTGGCCAGGTTGGAGGTGTTTTTCCGGTTTGGAGAAGCTTGGCCAGTTCGGAGAAGTTTTTCCGGTTTGGATAAGCTTCGCCAGTTTGGAGAAGCTAGGCCAGTTCGGAGAAGTTTTTCAGGTTTGGATAAGCTTCGCCAGTTTGGAGAAGCTAGGCCAGGTTTGAGAAGCTTGGCCAGTTTGGAGAAGCTCGGCCAGTTTGGAGAAGCTTTTCCGGTTTGGAGAAGCTTGGCCAGTTTGGAGAAGTTTTTCCGGTTTTGAGAAGCTTGGCCGGTTTGGAGAAGCTTGGCCAATTTGGAGAAGTTTTGCCGGTATGGAGAAGCTTGACAAGTTTGGAGAAGCTTGGCCAGTTTGAAGAAGCATTTCCGGTTTTGAGAAGCTTGGCCAGTTTGGAGATGTTTTTCCGGTTTGGAGAAGCTTGACCAGTTTGGAGAAGTTTTTCCGGTTTGGAGAAGCTTGGCCAGTTTGGAGAAGCTTGGCCAGTTTGGAGTAGTTTTTCCGGTTTGGAGAAGCTTGGCCAGTTTAGAGTAAGTTGGCCAGTTTGGAGAAGCTTGGCAAGTTTGGAGAAGCTTGGACAGTTTGGAGACGTTTTTGCGGTTTGGAGAAGCTTGGCCAGTTTGGAGAAGTTTTGCAGGTTTGGAGAAGCTTGGCCAGTTTGGAGAAGTTTTTCCGGTTTGGAGAAGCTTGGCCAGTTTGAGAAGCTTGGCCAGTTTGGAGAAGTTTTTGAGGTTTGGATAAGCTTCGCCAGTTTGGAGAAGCTAGGCCAGTTTTGAGAAGCTTGGCCAGTTTGGAGAAGCTCGGCCAGTTTGGAGAAGCTTTTACGGTTTGGAGAAGCTTGGCCAGTTTGGAGAAGTTTTTCCGGTTTTGAGAAGCTTGGCCAGTTTGGAGAAGTTTTTCCGGTTTGGAGAAGCTTGGCCAGTTTGGAGAAGCTTGGCCAATTTGGAGAAGTTTTGCCGGTATGGAGAAGCTTGACAAGTTTGGAGGAGCTTGGCCAGTTTGGAGATGTTTTTCCGGTTTGGAGAAGCTTGGGCAGTTTGGAGAAGTCTTTCCGGTTTGGAGAAGCTTGGCCAGTTTGGAGAAGTTTTTCCGGTTTGGAGAAGCTTGGCCGGTTTGGAGAAGCTTGGCCAGTTTGGAGAAGTTTTTCCGGTTTGGAGAAGCTTGGCCAGTTTGAAGACGTTTTGCCGGTTTGGAGAAGCTTGGCCAGTTTGGAGAAGTTTTTCCGGTTTGGATAAGCTTGGCCAGTTTGGATAAGTTTTTCCGGTTTGGAGAAGCTTGGCCAGTTTGGAGAAGTTTTTCCGATTTGGAGAATCTTGGCCAGTTTGGAGAAGTTTTTCCGGTTTGGAGAAGCTTGGCCAGTTTGGAGAAGCTTGGCCAGTTTGGAGAAGCTTGGCCAGTTTGGAGAAGTTTTTCCGATTTGGAGAATCTTGGCCAGTTTGGAGAAGTTTTTCCGGTTTGGAGAAGCTCGGCCAGTTTGAATAAGTTTTTCCGGTTTGGAGAAGCTTGGGCAGTTTGGAGAAGTCTTTCCGGTTTGGAGAAGCTTGGCCAGTTTGGAGAAGTTTTTCCGGTTTGGAGAAGCTTGGCCAGTTTGGAGAAGTTTTTCCGGTTTGGATAAGCTTGGCCAGTTTGGATAAGTTTTTCCGGTTTGGAGAAGCTTGGCCAGTTTGGAGAAGTTTTTCCGATTTGGAGAATCTTGGCCAGTTTGGAGAAGTTTTTGCGGTTTGGAGAAGCTTGGCCAGTTTGGAGAAGTTTTGCAGGTTTGGAGAAGCTTGGCCAGTTTGGAGAAGTTTTTCCGGTTTGGAGAAGCTTGGCCAGTTTGAGAAGCTTGGCCAGTTTGGAGAAGTTTTTTGAGGTTTGGATAAGCTTGGCCAGTTTGGAGAAGCTAGGCCAGTTTTGAGAAGCTTGGCCAGTTTGGAGAAGCTCGGCCAGTTTGGAGAAGCTTTTACGGTTTGGAGAAGCTTGGCCAGTTTGGAGAAGCTTGGCCAATTTGGAGAAGTTTTGCCGGTATGGAGAAGCTTGACAAGTTTGGAGGAGCTTGGCCAGTTTGGAGAAGTTTTTCCGGTTTGGAGAAGCTTGGCCAGTTTGAAGACGTTTTGCCGGTTTGGAGAAGCTTGGCCAGTTTGGAGAAGTTTTTCCGGTTTGGATAAGCTTGGCCAGTTTGGATAAGTTTTTCCGGTTTGGAGAAGCTTGGCCAGTTTGGAGAAGTTTTTCCGATTTGGAGAATCTTGGCCAGTTTGGAGAAGTTTTCCGGTTTGGAGAAGCTTGGCCAGTTTGGAGAAGCTTGGCCAGTTTGGAGAAGCTTGGCCAGTTTGGAGAAGTTTTCCGATTTGGAGAATCTTGGCCAGTTTGGAGAAGTTTTTCCGGTTTGGAGAAGCTCGGCCAGTTTGAATAAGTTTTTCCGGTTTGGAGAAGCTTGGGCAGTTTGGAGAAGTCTTTCCGGTTTGGAGAAGCTTGGCCAGTTTGGAGAAGTTTTTCCGGTTTGGAGAAGCTTGGCCAGTTTGGAGAAGTTTTTCCGGTTTGGATAAGCTTGGCCAGTTTGGATAAGTTTTTCCGGTTTGGAGAAGCTTGGCCAGTTTGGAGAAGTTTTTCCGATTTGGAGAATCTTGGCCAGTTTGGAGAAGTTTTTCCGGTTTGGAGAAGCTTGGCCAGTTTGGAGAAGCTTGGCCAGTTTGGAGAAGCTTGGCCAGTTTGGAGAAGTTTTTCCGATTTGGAGAATCTTGGCCAGTTTGGAGAAGTTTTTCCGGTTTGGAGAAGCTCGGCCAGTTTGAATAAGTTTTTCCGGTTTGGAGAAGCTTGGGCAGTTTGGAGAAGTCTTTCCGGTTTGGAGAAGCTTGGCCAGTTTGGAGAAGTTTTTCCGGTTTGGAGAAGCTTGGCCAGTTCGGAGAAGCTTGGCCAGGTTGGAGGAGTTTTTCCGGTTTGGAGAAGCTTGGCCAGTTCGGAGAAGTATTTCCGGGTTGGAGAAGCTTGGCCAGTTTGGAGAAGTTTTTCCGGTTTGGATAAGCTTCGCCAGTTTGGAGAAGCTAGGCCAGTTCGGAGAAGTTTTTCAGGTTTGGATAAGCTTCGCCAGTTTGGAGAAGCTAGGCCAGGTTTGAGAAGCTTGGCCAGTTTGGAGAAGCTCGGCCAGTTTGGAGAAGCTTTTCCGGTTTGGAGAAGCTTGGCCAGTTTGGAGAAGTTTTTCCGGTTTTGAGAAGCTTGGCCAGTTTGGAGAAGTTTTTCCGGTTTGGAGAAGCTTGGCCGGTTTGGAGAAGCTTGGCCAATTTGGAGAAGTTTGTCCAGTTTGGAGAAGCTTGGGCAGTTTGGAGAAGTCTTTCCGGTTTGGAGAAGCTTGGCCAGTTTGGAGAAGTTTTTCCGGTTTGGAGAAGCTTGGCCAGTTTGGAGAAGCTTGGCCAGGTTGGAGGAGTTTTCCGGTTTGGAGAAGCTTGGCCAGTTCGGAGAAGTATTTCCGGGTTGGAGAAGCTTGGCCAGTTTGGAGAAGTTTTTTACGGTTTGGAGAAGCTTGGCCTGTTTGGAGAAGCTTGGCCAGGTTGGAGGAGTTTTTCCGGTTTGGAGAAGCTTGGCCAGTTCGGAGAAGTTTTCGGTTTGGATAAGCTTCGCCAGTTTGGAGAAGCTAGGCCAGTTCAGAGAAGTTTTTCAGGTTTGGATAAGCTTCGCCAGTTTGGAGAAGCTAGGCCAGGTTTGAGAAGCTTGGCCAGTTTGGAGAAGCTCGGCCAGTTTGGAGAAGCTTTTCCGGTTTGGAGAAGCTTGGCCAGTTTGGAGAAGTTTTTCCGGTTTTGAGAAGCTTGGCCGGTTTGGAGAAGCTTGGCCAATTTGGAGAAGTTTTGCCGGTATGGAGAAGCTTGACAAGTTTGGAGAAGCTTGGCCAGTTTGAAGAAGCATTTCCGGTTTTGAGAAGCTTGGCCAGTTTGGAGATGTTTTTCCGGTTTGGAGAAGCTTGACCAGTTTGGAGAAGTTTTTCCGGTTTGGAGAAGCTTGGCCAGTTTGGAGAAGCTTGGCCAGTTTGGAGTAGTTTTTCCGGTTTGGAGAAGCTTGGCCAGTTTAGAGTAAGTTGGCCAGTTTGGAGAAGCTTGGCAAGTTTGGAGAAGCTTGGACAGTTTGGAGACGTTTTTGCGGTTTGGAGAAGCTTGGCCAGTTTGGAGAAGTTTTGCAGGTTTGGAGAAGCTTGGCCAGTTTGGAGAAGTTTTTCCGGTTTGGAGAAGCTTGGCCAGTTTGAGAAGCTTGGCCAGTTTGGAGAAGTTTTTGAGGTTTGGATAAGCTTCGCCAGTTTGGAGAAGCTAGGCCAGTTTTGAGAAGCTTGGCCAGTTTGGAGAAGCTCGGCCAGTTTGGAGAAGTTTTTCCGGTTTTGAGAAGCTTGGCCAGTTTGGAGAAGTTTTTCCGGTTTGGAGAAGCTTGGCCAGTTTGGAGAAGCTTGGCCAATTTGGAGAAGTTTTGCCGGTATGGAGAAGCTTGACAAGTTTGGAGAAGCTTGGCCAGTTTGGAGAAGCATTTCCGGTTTTGAGAAGCTTGGCCAGTTTGGAGACGTTTTTCCGGTTTGGAGAAGCTTGACCAGTTTGGAGAAGCTTGGCCATTTTGGAGAAGCTTGGCCAGTTTGGAGAAGCTTATCAGTATTGGAGAAGCTTGGCCAGTTTGGAGAAGCTTGACCAGTTTGGAGAAGTTTTGCAGGTTTGGAGAAGCTTGGCCAGTTTGGAGAAGTTTTTCCGGTTTGGAGAAGCTTGGCCAGTTTGGAGAAGATTTGCCGGTTTGGAGAAGCTTGACAAGTTTGGAGAAGCTTGGCCAGTTTGGAGAAGCTTGGCCAGTTTGGAGGAACTTGGCCAGTTTGGAGAAGCATGGCCAGTTTGGAGAAGTTTTTGCGGTTTGGAGAAGCTTTGCCAGTTTGGAGAAGCTTGGACAGTTTTGAGAAGCTTGGCCAGTTTGGAGAAGCTCGGCCAGTTTGGAGAAGCTTTTCCAGTTTGGAGAAGCTTGGCCAGTTTGGAGAAGTTTTTCCGGTTTTGAGAAGCTTGGCCAGTTTGGAGAAGTTTTTCCGGTTTTGAGAAGCTTGGCCAGTTTGGAGAAGTTTTTGCCGGTTTGGATAAGTTTTTCCAGTTTGGAGGAGCTTGGCCAGTTTGGAGAAGTTTTTCCGGTTTGGAGAAGCTTGGCCAGTTCGGAGAAGTTTTTCCGGTTTGGATGAGCTTCGCCAGTTTGGAGAAGCTAGGCCAGTTTTGAGAAGCTTGGCCAGTTTGGAGAAGCTCGGCCAGTTTGGAGAAGCTTTTACGGTTTGGAGAAGCTTGGCCAGTTTGGAGAAGTTTTTCCGGTTTTGAGAAGCTTGGCCAGTTTGGAGAAGTTTTTCCGGTTTGGAGAAGCTTGGCCTGTTTGGAGGAGCTTGGCCAGTTTGGAGAAGCTTGGCCAGTTTGGAGAAGCTTATCAGTATTGGAGAAGCTTGGCCAGTTTGGAGAAGCTTGACCAGTTTGGAGAAGCTTGGCCAGTTTGGAGAAGTTTTTCCGGTTTGGAGAAGCTTGGCCAGTTTGGAGGAGCTTGGCCAGTTTGGAGAAGCTTGGCCGGTTTGGAGAAGCTTGGCCAATTTGGAGAAGTTTTGCCGGTATGGAGAAGCTTGACAAGTTTGGAGAAGCTTGGCCAGTTTGGAGAAGCATTTCCGGTTTTGAGAAGCTTGGCCAGTTTGGAGACGTTTTTCCGGTTTGGAGAAGCTTGACCAGTTTGGAGAAGCTTGGCCATTTTGGAGAAGCTTGGCCAGTTTGGAGAAGCTTATCAGTATTGGAGAAGCTTGGCCAGTTTGGAGAAGCTTGACCAGTTTGGAGAAGTTTTGCAGGTTTGGAGAAGCTTGGCCAGTTTGGAGAAGTTTTTCCGGTTTGGAGAAGCTTGGCCAGTTTGGAGAAGATTTGCCGGTTTGGAGAAGCTTGACAAGTTTGGAGAAGCTTGGCCAGTTTGGAGAAGCTTGGCCAGTTTGGAGGAACTTGGCCAGTTTGGAGAAGCATGGCCAGTTTGGAGAAGTTTTTGCGGTTTGGAGAAGCTTGGACAGTTTTGAGAAGCTTGGCCAGTTTGGAGAAGCTCGGCCAGTTTGGAGAAGCTTTTCCAGTTTGGAGAAGCTTGGCCAGTTTGGAGAAGTTTTTCCGGTTTTGAGAAGCTTGGCCAGTTTGGAGAAGTTTTTCCGGTTTTGAGAAGCTTGGCCAGTTTGGAGAAGTTTTTGCCGGTTTGGATAAGTTTTTCCAGTTTGGAGGAGCTTGGCCAGTTTGGAGATGTTTTTCCGGTTTGGAGAAGCTTGGGCAGTTTGGAGAAGTCTTTCCTGTTTGGAGAAGCTTGGCCAGTTTGGAGAAGTTTTTCCGGTTTGGAGAAGCTTGGCCAGTTCGGAGAAGTTTTTCCGGTTTGGATAAGCTTCGCCAGTTTGGAGAAGCTAGGCCAGTTTTGAGAAGCTTGGCCAGTTTGGAGAAGCTCGGACAGTTTGGAGAAGCTTTTACGGTTTGGAGAAGCTTGGCCAGTTTGGAGAAGTTTTTCCGGTTTTGAGAAGCTTGGCCAGTTTGGAGAAGTTTTTCCGGTTTGGAGAAGCTTGGCCTGTTTGGAGGAGCTTGGCCAGTTTGGAGAAGCTTGGCCAGTTTGGAGAAGCTTATCAGTATTGGAGAAGCTTGGCCAGTTTGGAGAAGCTTGACCAGTTTGGAGAAGCTTGGCCAGTTTGGAGAAGTTTTTCCGGTTTGGAGAAGCTTGGCCAGTTTGGAGGAGCTTGGCCAGTTTGGAGAAGCTTGGCCGGTTTGGAGAAGCTTGGCCAATTTGGAGAAGTTTTGCCGGTATGGAGAAGCTTGACAAGTTTGGAGAAGCTTGGCCAGTTTGGAGAAGCATTTCCGGTTTTGAGAAGCTTGGCCAGTTTGGAGACGTTTTTCCGGTTTGGAGAAGCTTGACCAGTTTGGAGAAGCTTGGCCATTTTGGAGAAGCTTGGCCAGTTTGGAGAAGCTTATCAGTATTGGAGAAGCTTGGCCAGTTTGGAGAAGCTTGACCAGTTTGGAGAAGTTTTGCAGGTTTGGAGAAGCTTGGCCAGTTTGGAGAAGTTTTTCCGGTTTGGAGAAGCTTGGCCAGTTTGGAGAAGATTTGCCGGTTTGGAGAAGCTTGACAAGTTTGGAGAAGCTTGGCCAGTTTGGAGAAGCTTGGCCAGTTTGGAGGAACTTGGCCAGTTTGGAGAAGCATGGCCAGTTTGGAGAAGTTTTTGCGGTTTGGAGAAGCTTTGCCAGTTTGGAGAAGCTTGGACAGTTTTGAGAAGCTTGGCCAGTTTGGAGAAGTTTTTGCCGGTTTGGATAAGTTTTTCCAGTTTGGAGGAGCTTGGCCAGTTTGGAGATGTTTTTCCGGTTTGGAGAAGCTTGGGCAGTTTGGAGAAGTCTTTCCTGTTTGGAGAAGCTTGGCCAGTTTGGAGAAGTTTTTCCGGTTTGGAGAAGCTTGGCCAGTTCGGAGAAGTTTTTCCGGTTTGGATAAGCTTCGCCAGTTTGGAGAAGCTAGGCCAGTTTTGAGAAGCTTGGCCAGTTTGGAGAAGCTCGGACAGTTTGGAGAAGCTTTTACGGTTTGGAGAAGCTTGGCCAGTTTGGAGAAGTTTTTCCGGTTTTGAGAAGCTTGGCCAGTTTGGAGAAGTTTTTCCGGTTTGGAGAAGCTTGGCCTGTTTGGAGGAGCTTGGCCAGTTTGGAGAAGCTTGGCCAGTTTGGAGAAGCTTATCAGTATTGGAGAAGCTTGGCCAGTTTGGAGAAGCTTGACCAGTTTGGAGAAGCTTGGCCAGTTTGGAGAAGTTTTTCCGGTTTGGAGAAGCTTGGCCAGTTTGGAGGAGCTTGGCCAGTTTGGAGAAGCATGGCCAGTTTGGAGAAGTTTTTGCGGTTTGGAGAAGCTTTGCCAGTTTGGAGAAGCTTGGACAGTTTTGAGAAGCTTGGCCAGTTTGGAGAAGCTCGGCCAGTTTGGAGAAGCTTTTCCAGTTTGGAGAAGCTTGGCCAGTTTGGAGAAGTTTTTCCGGTTTTGAGAAGCTTGGCCAGTTTGGAGAAGTTTTTCCGGTTTTGAGAAGCTTGGCCAGTTTGGAGAAGTTTTTGCCGGTTTGGATAAGTTTTTCCAGTTTGGAGGAGCTTGGCCAGTTTGGAGATGTTTTTCCGGTTTGGAGAAGCTTGGGCAGTTTGGAGAAGTCTTTCCGGTTTGGAGAAGCTTGGCCAATTTGGAGAAGTTTTTCCGGTTTGGAGAAGCTTGGCCAGTTTGGAGAAGCTTGGCCAGGTTGGAGGAGTTTTTCCGGTTTGGAGAAGCTTGGCCAGTTTGAGAAGCTTGGCCAGTTTGGAGAAGTTTTTGAGGTTTGGATAAGCTTCGCCAGTTTGGAGAAGCTAGGCCAGTTTTGAGAAGCTTGGCCAGTTTGGAGAAGCTCGGCCAGTTTGGAGAAGCTTTTACGGTTTGGAGAAGCTTGGCCAGTTTGGAGAAGTTTTTCCGGTTTTGAGAAGCTTGGCCAGTTTGGAGAAGTTTTTCCGGTTTGGAGAAGCTTGGCCGGTTTGGAGAAGCTTGGCCAATTTGGAGAAGTTTTGCCGGTATGGAGAAGCTTGACAAGTTTGGAGAAGCTTGGCCAGTTTGGAGAAGCATTTCCGGTTTTGAGAAGCTTGGCCAGTTTGGAGACGTTTTTCCGGTTTGGAGAAGCTTGACCAGTTTGGAGAAGCTTGGCCAGTTTGGAGAAGCTTATCAGTATTGGAGAAGCTTGGCCAGTTTGGAGAAGCTTGACCAGTTTGGAGAAGTTTTGCAGGTTTGGAGAAGCTTGGCCAGTTTGGAGAATTTTTTCCGGTTTGGAGAAGCTTGGCCAGTTTGGAGAAGCTTGGCCAGTTTGGAGAAGTTTTTCCGGTTTGGAGAAGCTTGGCCAGTTTGGAGGAGCTTGGCCAGTTTGGAGATGTTTTTCCGGTTTGGAGAAGCTTGGCAAGTTTGGATAAGTTTTTCCGGTTTGGAGAAGCTTGGCCATTTTGAAGAAGTTTTGCCGGTTTGGAGAAGCTTGGCCAATTTGGAGAAGTTTTTCCGGTTTGGAGAAGCTTCGCCAATTTGGAGAAGTTTTGCCGGTTTGGAGAACCTTGACAAGTTTGGAGAAGCTCGGCCAGTTTGGAGAAGTTTTTCCGGTTTGGAAATGCTTGGCCAGTTTGGAGAAGTTTTTCCGGTTTTGAGAAGCTTGGCCAGTTTGGAGAAGTTTTTCCGGTTTGGAGAAGCTTGGCCAGTTTGGAGAAGCTTGGCCAGTTTGGAGAAGCTTGGCCAGTTTGGAGAAGTTTTTCAGATTTGGAGAATCTTGGCCAGTTTGGAGAAGTTTTTCCGGTTTGGAGAAGCTTGGGCAGTTTGGAGAAGTCTTTCCGGTTTGGAGAAGCTTGGCCAGTTTGGAGAAGTTTTTCCGGTTTGGAGAAGCTTGGCCAGTTTGGAGAAGCTTGGCCAGGTTGGAGGAGTTTTTCCGGTTTGGAGAAGCTTGGCCAGTTCGGAGAAGTATTTCCGGGTTGGAGAAGCTTGGCCAGTTTGGAGAAGTGTTTTACGGTTTGGAGAAGCTTGGCCTGTTTGGAGAAGCTTGGCCAGGTTGGAGGAGTTTTTCCGGTTTGGAGAAGCTTGGCCAGTTCGGAGAAGTTTTTCCGGTTTGGATAAGCTTCGCCAGTTTGGAGAAGCTAGGCCAGTTTGGAGAAGTTTTTCAGGTTTGGATAAGCTTCGCCAGTTTGGAGAAGCTAGGCCAGGTTTGAGAAGCTTGGCCAGTTTGGAGAAGCTCGGCCAGTTTGGAGAAGCTTTTCCGGTTTGGAGAAGCTTGGCCAGTTTGGAGAAGTTTTTCCGGTTTTGAGAAGCTTGGCCAGTTTGGAGAAGTTTTTCCGGTTTGGAGAAGCTTGGCCGGTTTGGAGAAGCTTGGCCAATTTGGAGAAGTTTTTCCGGTTTGGAGAAGCTTGGGCAGTTTGGAGAAGTCTTTCCGGTTTGGAGAAGCTTGGCCAGTTTGGAGAAGTTTTTCCGGTTTGGAGAAGCTTGGCCAGTTTGGAGAAGCTTGGCCAGGTTGGAGGAGTTTTTCCGGTTTGGAGAAGCTTGGCCAGTTCGGAGAAGTATTTCCGGGTTGGAGAAGCTTGGCCAGTTTGGAGAAGTTTTTTACGGTTTGGAGAAGCTTGGCCTGTTTGGAGAAGCTTGGCCAGGTTGGAGGAGTTTTTCCGGTTTGGAGAAGCTTGGCCAGTTTAGAGTAAGTTGGCCAGTTTGGAGAAGCTTGGCAAGTTTGGAGAAGCTTGGACAGTTTGGAGAAGCTTTTCCAGTTTGGAGAAGCTTGGCCAGTTTGGAGAAGTTTTTCCGGTTTTGAGAAGCTTGGCCAGTTTGGAGAAGTTTTTGCCGGTTTGGATAGGTTTTTCCAGTTTGGAGGAGCTTGGCCAGTTTGGAGATGTTTTTCCGGTTTGGAGAAGCTTGGCAAGTTTGGATAAGTTTTTCCGGTTTGGAGAAGCTTGGCCATTTTGAAGAAGTTTTGCCGGTTTGGAGAAGCTTGGCAAGTTTGGAGAAGCTTGGACAGTTTGGAGAAGCTTTTCCAGTTTGGAGAAGCTTGGCCATTTTGAAGAAGTTTTGCCGGTTTGGAGAAGCTTGGCCAATTTGGAGAAGTTTTTCCAGTTTGGAGAAGCTTCGCCAATTTGGAGAAGTTTTGCCGGTTTGGAGAACCTTGACAAGTTTGGAGAAGCTCGGCCAGTTTGGAGAAGTTTTTCCGGTTTGGAAATGCTTGGCCAGTTTGGAGAAGTTTTTCCGGTTTGGAGAAGCTTGGCCAGATTGGAGAAGTTTTGCCGGTTTGGAGAAGCTCAACCAGTTTGTAGAAGCTTGGCCAGTTTGGAGAAGCTTTTCCGTATTGGAGAAGCTTGGACAGTTTGGAGAAGCTTGACCAGTTTGGAGTAGTTTTTCCGGTTTGGAGAAGCTTTGCCAGTTTAGAGTAAGTTGGCCAGTTTGGAGAAGCTTGGCAAGTTTGGAGAAGCTTGGACAGTTTGGAGAAGTTTTTCCGGTTTGGAGAAGCTTGGCCAGTTTGGAGAAGTATTGCAGGTTTGGAGAAGCTTGGCCAGTTTGGAGAAGTTTTTCCGGTTTGGAGAAGCTTGGCCAGTTTGAGAAGCTTGGCCAGTTTGGAGAAGTTTTGAGGTTTGGATAAGCTTCGCCAGTTTGGAGAAGCTAGGCCAGTTTTGAGAAGCTTGGCCAGTTTGGAGAAGCTCGGCCAGTTTGGAGAAGCTTTTCCGGTTTGGAGAAGCTTGGCCAGTTTGAAGAAGTTTTTCGGTTTTGAGAAGCTTGGCCAGTTTGGAGAAGTTTTGCCATTTTGGATAAGTTTTTCCGGTTTGGAGGAGCTCGGCCAGTTTGGATAAGTTTTTCCAGTTTGGAGAAGCTTGGCCAGTTTGGATAAATTTTTCCGGTTTGGAGAAGCTTGGCAAGTTTGGATAAGTTTTTCCGGTTTGGAGAAGCTTGGCCAGTTTGGAGAAGTTTTTCCGGTTTGGAGAAGCTTGGCCGGTTTGGAGAAGCTTGGCCAGTTTGGAGAAGTTTTTCCGGTTTGGAGAAGCTTGGCCAGTTTGAAGACGTTTCGCCGGTTTGGAGAAGCTTGGCCAATTTGGAGAAGTTTTTCCGGTTTGGAGAAGCTTGGCCAGTTTGGATAAGTTTTTCCGGTTTGGAGAAGCTTGGCCAGTTTGGAGAAGTTTTTCCGATTTGGAGAATCTTGGCCAGTTTGGAGAAGTTTTTCCGGTTTGGAGAAGCTTGGCCAGTTTGGAGAAGCTTGGCCAGTTTGGAGAAGCTTGGCCAGTTTGGAGAAGTTTTTCCGATTTGGAGAATCTTGGCCAGTTTGGAGAAGTTTTTCCGGTTTGGAGAAGCTCGACCAGTTTGAAGAAGTTTTTCCGGTTTGGAGAAGCTTGGGCAGTTTGGAGAAGTCTTTCCGGTTTGGAGAAGCTTGGCCAGTTTGGAGAAGTTTTTCCGGTTTGGAGAAGCTTGGCCAGTTTGGAGAAGCTTGGCCAGGTTGGAGGAGTTTTTCCGGTTTGGAGAAGCTTGGCCAGTTCGGAGAAGTCTTTCCGGGTTGGAGAAGCTTGGCCAGTTTGGAGAAGTTTTTTACGGTTTGGAGAAGCTTGGCCAGTTTGGAGAAGCTTGGCCAGGTTGGAGGAGTTTTTCCGGTTTGGAGAAGCTTGGCGAGTTCGGAGAAGTTTTTCTGGTTTGGATAAGCTTCGCCAGTTTGGAGAAGCTAGGCCAGTTTTGAGAAGCTTTTCCGGTTTGGAGAAGCTTGGCCAGTTTGGAGAAGTTTTTCCGGTTTTGAGAAGCTTGGCCAGTTTGGAGAAGTTTTTCCGGTTTGGATAAGCTTGGCCAGTTTGGATAAGTTTTTCCGGTTTGGAGAAGCTTGGCCAGTTTGGAGAAGTTTTTCCGATTTGGAGAATCTTGGCCAGTTTGGAGAAGTTTTTCCGGTTTGGAGAAGCTTGGCCAGTTTGGAGAAGCTTGGCCAGTTTGGAGAAGCTTGGCCAGTTTGGAGAAGTTTTTCCGATTTGGAGAATCTTGGCCAGTTTGGAGAAGTTTTTCCGGTTTGGAGAAGCTCGGCCAGTTTGAAGAAGTTTTTCCGGTTTGGAGAAGCTTGGGCAGTTTGGAGAAGTTTTCCGGTTTGAAGAAGCTTGGCCAGTTTGGAGAAGCTTGGCCAATTTGGAGAAGTTTTGCCGGTATGGAGAAGCATGACAAGTTTGGAGAAGCTTGGCCAGTTTGGAGAAGTTTTTCCGGTTTGGAGAAGCTTGACCCGTTTGGAGAAGCTTGGCCAGTTTGGAGAAGCTTATCAGTATTGGAGAAGCTTGGCCAGTTTGGAGAAGCTTGACCAGTTTGGAGAAGTTTTTCCGGTTTGGAGAAGCTTGGCCAGTTTGGAGAAGTTTTTCCGGTTTGGAGAAGCTTGGCCAGTTTGGAGAAGCTTGGCCAGTTTGGAGAAGCTTGGCCAGTTTGGAGAAGTTTTTCCGATTTGGAGAATCTTGGCCAGTTTGGAGAAGTTTTTCCGATTTGGAGAATCTTGGCCAGTTTGGAGAAGTTTTTCCGGTTTGGAGAAGCTTGGGCAGTTTGGAGAAGTTTTTCCGGTTTGGAGAAGCTTGGCCAGTTTGGAGAAGCTTGGCCAGTTTGGAGAAGCTTGGCCAGTTTGGAGAAGTTTTTCCGATTTGGAGAATCTTGGCCAGTTTGGAGAAGTTTTTCCGGTTTGGAGAAGCTCGGCCAGTTTGAAGAAGTTTTTCCGGTTTGGAGAAGCTTGGGCAGTTTGGAGAAGTTTTCCGGTTTGAAGAAGCTTGGCCAGTTTGGAGAAGCTTGGCCAATTTGGAGAAGTTTTGCCGGTATGGAGAAGCATGACAAGTTTGGAGAAGCTTGGCCAGTTTGGAGAAGTTTTTCCGGTTTGGAGAAGCTTGACCCGTTTGGAGAAGCTTGGCCAGTTTGGAGAAGCTTATCAGTATTGGAGAAGCTTGGCCAGTTTGGAGAAGCTTGACCAGTTTGGAGAAGTTTTTCCGGTTTGGAGAAGCTTGGCCAGTTTGGAGAAGTTTTTCCGGTTTGGAGAAGCTTGGCCAGTTTGGAGAAGCTTGGCCAGTTTGGAGAAGCTTGGCCAGTTTGGAGAAGTTTTTCCGATTTGGAGAATCTTGGCCAGTTTGGAGAAGTTTTTCCGATTTGGAGAATCTTGGCCAGTTTGGAGAAGCTAGGCCAGGTTTGAGAAGCTTGGCCAGTTTGGAGAAGCTCGGCCAGTTTGGAGAAGCTTTTCCGGTTTGGAGAAGCTTGGCCAGTTTGGAGAAGTTTTTCCGGTTTTGAGAAGCTTGGCCAGTTTGGAGAAGTTTTTCCGGTTTGGAGAAGCTTGGCCGGTTTGGAGAAGCTTGACCAGTTTGGAGAAGTTTTTCCGGTTTGGAGAAGCTTGGCCAGTTTGGAGAAGCTTGGCCAGTTTGGAGTAGTTTTTCCGGTTTGGAGAAGCTTGGCCAGTTTAGAGTAAGTTGGCCAGTTTGGAGAAGCTTGGCAAGTTTGGAGAAGCTTGGACAGTTTGGAGAAGTTTTTGCGGTTTGGAGAAGCTTGGCCAATTTGGAGAAGTTTTGCAGGTTTGGAGAAGCTTGGCCAGTTTGGAGAAGTTTTTCCGGTTTGGAGAAGCTTGGCCAGTTTGAGAAGCTTGGCCAGTTTGGAGAAGTTTTTGAGGTTTGGATAAGCTTCGCCAGTTTGGAGAAGCTAGGCCAGTTTTGAGAAGCTTGGCCAGTTTGGAGAAGCTCGGCCAGTTTGGAGAAGCTTTTACGGTTTGGAGAAGCTTGGCCAGTTTGGAGAAGTTTTTCCGGTTTTGAGAAGCTTGGCCAGTTTGGAGAAGTTTTTCCGGTTTGGAGAAGCTTGGCCGGTTTGGAGAAGCTTGGCCAATTTGGAGAAATTTTGCCGGTATGGAGAAGCTTGACAAGTTTGGAGAAGCTTGGCCAGTTTGGAGAAGCATTTCCGGTTTTGAGAAGCTTGGCCAGTTTGGAGACATTTTTCCGGTTTGGAGAAGCTTGACCAGTTTGGAGAAGCTTGGCCATTTTGGAGAAACTTGGCCAGTTTGGAGAAGCTTATCAGTATTGGAGAAGCTTGGCCAGTTTGGAGAAGCTTGACCAGTTTGGAGAAGTTTTGCAGGTTTGGAGAAGCTTGGCCAGTTTGGAGAAGTTTTTCCGGTTTGGAGAAGCTTGGCCAGTTTGGAGAAGCTTGGCCAGTTTGGAGAAGTTTTTCCGGTTTGGAGAAGCTTGGCCAGTTTGGAGGAGCTTGGCCAGTTTGGAGAAGCATGGCCAGTTTGGAGAAGTTTTTGCGGTTTGGAGAAGCTTTGCCAGTTTGGAGAAGCTTGGACAGTTTTGAGAAGCTTGGCCAGTTTGGAGAAGCTCGGCCAGTTTGGAGAAGCTTTTCCAGTTTGGAGAAGCTTGGCCAGTTTGGAGAAGTTTTTCCGGTTTTGAGAAGCTTGGCCAGTTTGGAGAAGTTTTTGCCGGTTTGGATAAGTTTTTCCAGTTTGGAGGAGCTTGGCCAGTTTGGAGATGTTTTTCCGGTTTGGAGAAGCTTGGCAAGTTTGGATAAGTTTTTCCGGTTTGGAGAAGCTTGGCCATTTTGAAGAAGTTTTGCCGGTTTGGAGAAGCTTGGCCAATTTGGAGAAGTTTTTCCGGTTTGGAGAAGCTTCGCCAATTTGGAGAAGTTTTGCCGGTTTGGAGAACCTTGACAAGTTTGGAGAAGCTCGGCCAGTTTGGAGAAGTTTTTCCGGTTCGGAAATGCTTGGCCAGTTTGGAGAAGTTTTTCCGGTTTGGAGAATCTTGGCCAGTTTGGAGAAGTTTTTCCGGTTTGGAGAAGCTCGGCCAGTTTGAAGAAGTTTTTCCGGTTTGGAGAAGCTTGGGCAGTTTGGAGAAGTCTTTCCGGTTTGGAGAAGCTTGGCCAGTTTGGAGAAGTTTTTCCGGTTTGGAGAAGCTTGGCCAGTTTGGAGAAGCTTGGCCAGGTTGGAGAAGCTTGGCCAGTTTGGAGAAGCTTGGCCAGTTTGGAGAAGTTTTTCCGATTTGGAGAATCTTGGCCAGTTTGGAGAAGTTTTTCCGGTTTGGAGAAGCTTGGCCAGTTTGGAGAAGTTTTTCCGATTTGGAGAATCTTGGCCAGTTTGGAGAAGTTTTTCCGGTTTGGAGAAGCTTGGCCAGTTTGGAGAAGCTTGGCCAGTTTGGAGAAGCTCGGCCAGTTTGAAGAAGTTTTTCCGGTTTGGAGAAGCTTGGGCAGTTTGGAGAAGTTTTTCCGGTTTGAAGAAGCTTGGCCAGTTTGGAGAAGCTTGGCCAATTTGGAGAAGTTTTGCCGGTATGGAGAAGCTTGACAAGTTTGGAGAAGCTTGGCCAGTTTGGAGAAGCATTTCCGGTTTTGAGAAGCTTGGCCAGTTTGGAGATGTTTTTCCGGTTTGGAGAAGCTTGACCAGTTTGGAGAAGCTTGGCCAGTTTGGAGAAGCTTATCAGTATTGGAGAAGCTTGGCCAGTTTGGAGAAGCTTGACCAGTTTGGAGAAGTTTTTCCGGTTTGGAGAAGCTTGGCCAGTTTGGAGAAGTTTTTCCGGTTTGGAGAAGCTTGGCCAGTTTGGAGAAGCTTAGCCAGTTTGGAGAAGCTTGGCCAGTTTGGAGAAGTTTTTCCGATTTGGAGAATCTTGGCCAGTTTGGAGAAGTTTTTCCGGTTTGGAGAAGCTCGGCCAGTTTGAAGAAGTTTTTCCGGTTTGGAGAAGCTTGGGCAGTTTGGAGAAGTCTTTCCGGTTTGGAGAAGCTTGGCCAGTTTGGAGAAGTTTTTCCGGTTTGGAGAAGCTTGGCCAGTTTGGAGAAGCTTGGCCAGGTTGGAGGAGTTTTTCCGGTTTGGAGAAGCTTGGCCAGTTCGGAGAAGTATTTCCGGGTTGGAGAAGCTTGGCCAGTTTGGAGAAGTTTTTTACGGTTTGGAGAAGCTTGGCCTGTTTGGAGAAGCTTGGCCAGGTTGGAGGAGTTTTTCCGGTTTGGAGAAGCTTGGCCAGTTCGGAGAAGTTTTTCCGGTTTGGATAAGCTTCGCCAGTTTGGAGAAGCTAGGCCAGTTCGGAGAAGTTTTTCAGGTTTGGATAAGCTTCGCCAGTTTGGAGAAGCTAGGCCAGGTTTGAGAAGCTTGGCCAGTTTGGAGAAGCTCGGCCAGTTTGGAGAAGCTTTTCCGGTTTGGAGAAGCTTGGCCAGTTTGGAGAAGTTTTTCCGGTTTTGAGAAGCTTGGCCAGTTTGGAGAAGTTTTTCCGGTTTGGAGAAGCTTGGCCGGTTTGGAGAAGCTTGGCCAATTTGGAGAAGTTTTGCCGGTATGGAGAAGCTTGACAAGTTTGGAGAAGCTTGGCCAGTTTGAAGAAGCATTTCCGGTTTTGAGAAGCTTGGCCAGTTTGGAGATGTTTTTCCGGTTTGGAGAAGCTTGACCAGTTTGGAGAAGCTTGGCCAGTTTGGAGAAGCTTGGCCAGTTTGGAGAAGCTTATCAGTATTGGAGAAGCTTGGCCAGTTTGGAGAAGCTTGACCAGTTTGGAGAAGTTTTTCCGGTTTGGAGAAGCTTGGCCAGTTTGGAGAAGCTTGGCCAGTTTGGAGTAGTTTTTCCGGTTTGGAGAAGCTTGGCCAGTTTAGAGTAAGTTGGCCAGTTTGGAGAAGCTTGGCAAGTTTGGAGAAGCTTGGACAGTTTGGAGAAGTTTTTGCGGTTTGGAGAAGCTTGGCCAGTTTGGAGAAGTTTTGCAGGTTTGGAGAAGCTTGGCCAGTTTGGAGAAGTTTTTCCGGGTTGGAGAAGCTTGGCCAGTTTGAGAAGCTTGGCCAGTTTGGAGAAGTTTTTGAGGTTTGGATAAGCTTCGCCAGTTTGGAGAAGCTAGGCCAGTTTTGAGAAGCTTGGCCAGTTTGGAGAAGCTCGGCCAGTTTGGAGAAGCTTTTACGGTTTGGAGAAGCTTGGCCAGTTTGGAGAAGTTTTTCCGGTTTTGAGAAGCTTGGCCAGTTTGGAGAAGTTTTTCCGGTTTGGAGAAGCTTGGCCGGTTTGGAGAAGCTTGGCCAATTTGGAGAAGTTTTGCCGGTATGGAGAAGCTTGACAAGTTTGGAGAAGCTTGGCCAGTTTGGACAAGCATTTCCGGTTTTGAGAAGCTTGGCCAGTTTGGAGACGTTTTTCCGGTTTGGAGAAGCTTGACCAGTTTGGAGAAGCTTGGCCATTTTGGAGAAGTTTGGCCAGTTTGGAGAAGCTTATCAGTATTGGAGAAGCTTGGCCAGTTTGGAGAAGCTTGACCAGTTTGGAGAAGTTTTGCAGGTTTGGAGAAGCTTGGCCAGTTTGGAGAAGTTTTTCCGGTTTGGAGAAGCTTGGCCAGTTTGGAGAAGCTTGGCCAGTTTGGAGAAGTTTTTCCGGTTTGGAGAAGCTTGGCCAGTTTGGAGGAGCTTGGCCAGTTTGGAGAAGCATGGCCAGTTTGGAGAAGTTTTTATGGTTTGGAGAAGCTTTGCCAGTTTGGAGAAGCTTGGACAGTTTTGAGAAGCTTGGCCAGTTTGGAGAAGCTCGGCCAGTTTGGAGAAGCTTTTCCAGTTTGGAGAAGCTTGGCCAGTTTGGAGAAGTTTTTCCGGTTTTGAGAAGCTTGGCCAGTTTGGAGAAGTTTTTGCCGGTTTGGATAAGTTTTTCCAGTTTGGAGGAGCTTGGCCAGTTTGGAGATGTTTTTCCGGTTTGGAGAAGCTTGGCAAGTTTGGATAAGTTTTTCCGGTTTGGAGAAGCTTGGCCATTTTGAAGAAGTTTTGCCGGTTTGGAGAAGCTTGGCCAATTTGGAGAAGTTTTTCCGGTTTGGAGAAGCTTCGCCAATTTGGAGAAGTTTTGCCGGTTTGGAGAACCTTGACAAGTTTGGAGAAGCTCGGCCAGTTTGGAGAAGTTTTTCCGGTTCGGAAATGCTTGGCCAGTTTGGAGAAGTTTTTCCGGTTTGGAGAAGCTTGGCCAGATTGGAGAAGTTTTGCCGGTTTGGAGAAGCTCGACCAGTTTGTAGAAGCTTGGCCAGTTTGGAGAAGCTTTTCCGTATTGGAGAAGCTTGGACAGTTTGGAGAAGCTTGACCAGTTTGGAGTAGTTTTTCCGGTTTGGAGAAGCTTGGCCAGTTTAGAGTAAGTTGGCCAGTTTGGAGAAGCTTGGCAAGTTTGGAGAAGCTTGGACAGTTTGGAGAAGTTTTTCCGGTTTGGAGAAGCTTGGCCAGTTTGGAGAAGTATTGCAGGTTTGGAGAAGCTTGGCCAGTTTGGAGAAGTTTTTCCGGTTTGGAGAAGCTTGGCCAGTTTGAGAAGCTTGGCCAGTTTGGAGAAGTTTTTGAGGTTTGGATAAGCTTCGCCAGTTTGGAGAAGCTAGGCCAGTTTTGAGAAGCTTGGCCAGTTTGGAGAAGCTCGGCCAGTTTGGAGAAGCTTTTCCGGTTTGGAGAAGCTTGGCCAGTTTTGAGAAGTTTTTCCGGTTTTGAGAAGCTTGGCCAGTTTGGAGAAGTTTTGCCATTTTGGATAAGTTTTTCCGGTTTGGAGGAGCTCGGCCAGTTTGGATAAGTTTTTCCAGTTTGGAGAAGCTTGGCCAGTTTGGATAAATTTTTCCGGTTTGGAGAAGCTTGGCAAGTTTGGATAAGTTTTTCCGGTTTGGAGAAGCTTGGCCAGTTTGGAGAAGTTTTTCCGGTTTGGAGAAGCTTGGCCGGTTTGGAGAAGCTTGGCCAGTTTGGAGAAGTTTTTCCGGTTTGGAGAAGCTTGGCCAGTTTGAAGACGTTTTGCCGGTTTGGAGAAGCTTGGCCAATTTGGAGAAGTTTTTCCGGTTTGGATAAGCTTGGCCAATTTGGATAAGTTTTTCCGGTTTGGAGAAGCTTGGCCAGTTTGGAGAAGTTTTGCCGGTTTGGAGAAGCTTGGCCAATTTGGAGAAGTTTTTCCGGTTTGGATAAGCTTGGCCAGTTTGGAGAAGTTTTTCCGGTTTGGAGAAGCTTGGC
Organism: Oncorhynchus gorbuscha; assembly: GCF_021184085.1. NCBI lineage: Eukaryota > Metazoa > Chordata > Actinopteri > Salmoniformes > Salmonidae > Oncorhynchus > Oncorhynchus gorbuscha. The sequence continues at coordinate 2,871,446 of NC_060191.1, forward strand.
CAGTTTGGAGAAGTTTTTCCGATTTGGAGAATCTTGGCCAGTTTGGAGAAGTTTTTCCGGTTTGGAGAAGCTTGGCCAGTTTGGAGAAGCTTGGCCAGTTTGGAGAAGCTTGGCCAGTTTGGAGAAGTTTTTCCGATTTGGAGAATCTTGGCCAGTTTGGAGAAGTTTTTCCGGTTTGGAGAAGCTCGGCCAGTTTGAAGAAGTTTTTCCGGTTTGGAGAAGCTTGGGCAGTTGGGAGAAGTCTTTCCGGTTTGGAGAAGCTTGGCCAGTTTGGAGAAGTTTTTCCGGTTTGGAGAAGCTTGGCCAGTTTGGAGAAGCTTGGCCAGGTTGGAGGAGTTTTTCCGGTTTGGAGAAGCTTGGCCAGTTCGGAGAAGTCTTTCCGGGTTGGAGAAGCTTGGCCAGTTTGGAGAAGTTTTTTACGTTTTGGAGAAGCTTGGCCAGTTTGGAGAAGCTTGGCCAGTTCGGAGAAGTTTTTCCGATTTGGAGAATCTTGGCCAGTTTGGAGAAGTTTTTCCGGTTTGGAGAAGCTCGGCCAGTTTGAAGAAGTTTTTCCGGTTTGGAGAAGCTTGGGCAGTTGGGAGAAGTCTTTCCGGTTTGGAGAAGCTTGGCCAGTTTGGAGAAGTTTTTCCGGTTTGGAGAAGCTTGGCCAGTTTGGAGAAGCTTGGCCAGGTTGGAGGAGTTTTTCCGGTTTGGAGAAGCTTGGCCAGTTCGGAGAAGTCTTTCCGGGTTGGAGAAGCTTGGCCAGTTTGGAGAAGTTTTTTACGGTTTGGAGAAGCTTGGCCAGTTTGGAGAAGCTTGGCCAGGTTGGAGGAGTTTTTCCGGTTTGGAGAAGCTTGGCGAGTTCGGAGAAGTTTTTCTGGTTTGGATAAGCTTCGCCAGTTTGGAGAAGCTAGGCCAGTTTTGAGAAGCTTGGCCAGTTTGGAGAAGCTCGGCCAGTTTGGAGAAGCTTTTCCGGTTTGGAGAAGCTTGGCCAGTTTGGAGAAGTTTTTCCGGTTTTGAGAAGCTTGGCCAGTTTGGAGAAGTTTTTCCGGTTTGAAGAAGCTTGGCCGGTTTGGAGAAGCTTGGCCAATTTGGAGAAGTTTTGCCGGTATGGAGAAGCTTGACAAGTTTGGAGAAGCTTGGCCAGTTTGGAGAAGCATTTCTGGTTTTGAGAAGCTTGGCCAGTTTGGAGATGTTTTTCCGGTTTGGAGAAGCTTGACCAGTTTGGAGAAGCTTGGCCAGTTTGGAGAAGCTTATCAGTATTGGAGAAGCTTGGCCAGTTTGGAGAAGCTTGACCAGTTTGGAGAAGTTTTTCTGGTTTGGAGAAGCTTGGCCAGTTTGGAGAAGCTTGGCCAGTTTGGAGAAGTTTTGCAGGTTTGGAGAAGCTTGGCCAGTTTGGAGAAGTTTTTCCGGTTTGGAGAAGCTTGGCCAGTTTCGAGGAGCTTGGCCAGTTTGGAGAAGCATGGCCAGTTTGGAGAAGTTTTTGCGGTTTGGAGAAGCTTTGCCAGTTTGGAGAAGCTTGGACAGTTTTGAGAAGCTTGGCCAGTTTGGAGAAGCTCGGTCAGTTTGGAGAAGCTTTTCCAGTTTGGAGAAGCTTGGCCAGTTTGGATAAGTTTTTCCGGTTTTGAGAAGCTTGGCCAGTTTGGATAAGTTTTTGCCGGTTTGGATAAGTTTTTCCAGTTTGGAGGAGCTTGGCCAGTTTGGAGATGTTTTTCCGGTTTGGAGAAGCTTGGGCAGTTTGGAGAAGTCTTTCCGGTTTGGAGAAGCTTGGCCAGTTTGGAGAAGTTTTTCGGTTTGGAGAAGCTTGGCCAGTTTGGAGAAGCTTGGCCAGGTTGGAGGAGTTTTTCCGGTTTGGAGAAGCTTGGCCAGTTCGGAGAAGTCTTTCCGGGTTGGAGAAGCTTGGCCAGTTTGGAGAAGTTTTTTACGGTTTGGAGAAGCTTGGCCAGTTTGGAGAAGCTTGGCCAGGTTGGAGGAGTTTTTCCGGTTTGGAGAAGCTTGGCCAGTTCGGAGAAGTTTTTCCGGTTTGGATAAGCTTCGCCAGTTTGGAGAAGCTAGGCCAGTTTTGAGAATCTTGGCCAGTTTGGAGAAGCTCGGCCAGTTTGGAGAAGCTTTTCCGGTTTGGAGAAGCTTGGCCAGTTTGGAGAAGTTTTTCCGGTTTTGAGAAGCTTGGCCAGTTTGGAGAAGTTTTTCCGGTTTGGAGAAGCTTGGCCGGTTTGGAGAAGCTTGGCCAATTTGGAGAAGTTTTGCCGGTATGGAGAAGCTTGACAAGCTTGGAGAAGCTTGGCCAGTTTGGAGAAGCATTTCCGGTTTTGAGAAGCTTGGCCAGTTTGGAGACGTTTTTCCGGTTTGGAGAAGCTTGACCAGTTTGGAGAAGCTTGGCCAGTTTGGAGAAGCTTGGCCAGTTTGGAGAAGCTTATCAGTATTGGAGAAGCTTGGCCAGTTTGGAGAAGCTTGACCAGTTTGGAGAAGTTTTTCCGGTTTGGAGAAGCTTGGCCAGTTTGGAGAAGCTTGGCCAGTTTGGAGAAGTTTTGCAGGTTTGGAGAAGCTTGGCCAGTTTGGAGAAGTTTTTCCGGTTTGGAGAAGCTTGGCCAGTTTGGAGGAGCTTGGCCAGTTTGGAGAAGCATGGCCAGTTTGGAGAAGTTTTTGCGGTTTGGAGAAGCTTTGCCTGTTTGGAGAAGCTTGGACAGTTTTGAGAAGCTTGGCCAGTTTGGAGAAGCTCGGCCAGTTTGGAGAAGCTTTTCCAGTTTGGAGAAGCTTGGCCAGTTTGGAGAAGTTTTTCCGGTTTTGAGAAGCTTGGCCAGTTTGGAGAAGTTTTTGCCGGTTTGGATAAGTTTTTCCAGTTTGGAGGAGCTTGGCCAGTTTGGAGATGTTTTTCCGGTTTGGAGAAGCTTGGCAAGTTTGGATAAGTTTTTCCGGTTTGGAGAAGCTTGGCCATTTTGAAGAAGTTTTGCCGGTTTGGAGAAGCTTGGCCAATTTGGAGAAGTTTTTCCGGTTTGGAGAAGCTTCGCCAATTTGGAGAAGTTTTGCCGGTTTGGAGAACCTTGACAAGTTTGGAGAAGCTCGGCCAGTTTGGAGAAGTTTTTCCGGTTTGGAAATGCTTGGCCAGTTTGGAGAAGTTTTTCCGGTTTGGAGAAGCTTGGCCAGATTGGAGAAGTTTTGACGGTTTGGAGAAGCTCGACCAGTTTGGAGAAGCTTGGCCAGTTTGGAGAAGTTTTTGCCGGTTTGGATAAGTTTTTCCAGTTTGGAGGAGCTTGGCCAGTTTGGAGATGTTTTTCCGGTTTGGAGAAGCTTGGCAAGTTTGGATAAGTTTTTCCGGTTTGGAGAAGCTTGGCCATTTTGAAGAAGTTTTGCCGGTTTGGAGAAGCTTGGCCAATTTGGAGAAGTTTTTCCGGTTTGGAGAAGCTTCGCCAATTTGGAGAAGTTTTGCCGGTTTGGAGAACCTTGACAAGTTTGGAGAAGCTCGGCCAGTTTGGAGAAGTTTTTCCGTTTTGGAAATGCTTGGCCAGTTTGGAGAAGTTTTTCCGGTTTGGAGAAGCTTGGCCAGATTGGAGAAGTTTTGACGGTTTGGAGAAGCTCGACCAGTTTGGAGAAGCTTGGCCAGTTTGGAGAAGCTTTTCCGTATTGGAGAAGCTTGGCCAGTTTGGAGAAGCTTGACCAGTTTGGAGTAGTTTTTCCGGTTTTGAGAAGCTTGGCCAGTTTAGAGTAAGTTGGCCAGTTTGGAGAAGCTTGGACAGTTTGGAGAAGTTTTTCCGGTTTGGAGAAGCTTGGCCAGTTTGGAGAAGTTTTGCAGGTTTGGAGAAGCTTGGCCAGTTTGGAGAAGTTTTTCCGGTTTGGAGAAGCTTGGCCAGTTTGAGAAGCTTGGCCAGTTTGGAGAAGTTTTTGAGGTTTGGATAAGCTTCGCCAGTTTGGAGAAGCTTGGCCAGTTTGGAGAAGCTCTGCCAGTTTGGAGAAGCTTTTCCGGTTTGGAGAAGCTTGGCCAGTTTGGAGAAGTTCTTCCGGTTTTGAGAAGCTTGGCCAGTTTGGAGAAGTTTTGCCATTTTGGATAAGTTTTTCCGGTTTGGAGGAGCTCGGCCAGTTTGGATAAGTTTTTCCAGTTTGGAGAAGCTTGGCCAGTTTGGATAAATTTTTCCGGTTTGGAGAAGCTTGGCAAGTTTGGATAAGTTTTTCCGGTTTGGAGAAGCTTGGCCAGTTTGGAGAAGTTTTTCCGGTTTGGAGAAGCTTGGCCGGTTTGGAGAAGCTTGGCCAGTTTGGAGAAGTTTTTCCGGTTTGGAAAAGCTTGGCCAGTTTGAAGACGTTTTGCCGGTTTGGAGAAGCTTGGCCAATTTGGAGAAGTTTTTCCGGTTTGGATAAGCTTGGCCAGTTTGGATAAGTTTTTCCGGTTTGGAGAAGCTTGGCCAGTTTGGAGAAGCTTGGCCAGTTTGGAGAAGCTTGGCCAGTTTGGAGAAGTTTTTCCGATTTGGAGAATCTTGGCCAGTTTGGAGAAGTTTTTCCGGTTTGGAGAAGCTCGGCCAGTTTGAAGAAGTTTTTCCGGTTTGGAGAAGCTTGGGCAGTTTGGAGAAGTCTTTCCGGTTTGGAGAAGCTTGGTCAGTTTGGAGAAGTTTTTCCTGTTTGGAGAAGCTTGGCTAGTTTGGAGAAGCTTGGCCAGGTTGGAGGAGTTTTTCAGGTTTGGATAAGCTTCGCCAGTTTGGAGAAGCTAGGCCAGGTTTGAGAAGCTTGGCCAGTTTGGAGAAGCTCGGCCAGTTTGGAGAAGCTTTTCCGGTTTGGAGAAGCTTGGTCAGTTTGGAGAAGTTTTTCCTGTTTGGAGAAGCTTGGCTAGTTTGGAAAAGCTTGGCCAGGTTGGAGGAGTTTTTCAGGTTTGGATAAGCTTCGCCAGTTTGGAGAAGCTAGGCCAGGTTTGAGAAGCTTGGCCAGTTTGGAGAAGCTCGGCCAGTTTGGAGAAGCTTTTCCGGTTTGGATAAGCTTCGCCAGTTTGGAGAAGCTAGGCCAGGTTTGAGAAGCTTGGCCAGTTTGGAGAAGCTCGGCCAGTTTGGAGAAGCTTTTCCGGTTTGGAGAAGCTTGGCCAGTTTGGAGAAGTTTTTCCGGTTTTGAGAAGCTTGGCCAGTTTGGAGAAGTTTTTCCGGTTTGGAGAAGCTTGGCCGGTTTGGAGAAGCTTGGCCAATTTGGAGAAGTTTTGCCGGTATGGAGAAGCTTGACAAGTTTGGAGAAGCTTGGCCAGTTTGAAGAAGCATTTCCGGTTTTGAGAAGCTTGGCCAGTTTGGAGACGTTTTTCCGGTTTGGAGAAGCTTGACCAGTTTGGAGAAGCTTGGCCAGTTTGGAGAAGCTTGGCCAGTTTGGAGAAGCTTATCAGTATTGGAGAAGCTTGGCCAGTTTGGAGAAGCTTGACCAGTTTGGAGAAGTTTTTCCGGTTTGGAGAAGCTTGGCCAGTTTGGAGAAGCTTGGCCAGTTTGGAGTAGTTTTTCCGGTTTGGAGAAGCTTGGCCAGTTTAGAGTAAGTTGGCCAGTTTGGAGAAGCTTGGCAAGTTTGGAGAAGCTTGGACAGTTTGGAGAAGTTTTTGCGGTTTGGAGAAGCTTGGCCAGTTTGGAGAAGTTTTGCAGGTTTGGAGAAGCTTGGCCAGTTTGGAGAAGTTTTTCCGGTTTGGAGAAGCTTGGCCAGTTTGAGAAGCTTGGCCAGTTTGGAGAAGTTTTTGAGGTTTGGATAAGCTTCGCCAGTTTGGAGAAGCTAGGCCAGTTTTGAGAAGCTTGGCCAGTTTGGAGAAGCTCGGCCAGTTTGGAGAAGCTTTTACGGTTTGGAGAAGCTTGGCCAGTTTGGAGAAGTTTTTCCGGTTTGGAGAAGCTTGGCCGGTTTGGAGAAGCTTGGCCAATTTGGAGAAGTTTTGCCGGTATGGAGAAGCTTGACAAGTTTGGAGAAGCTTGGCCAGTTTGGAGAAGCATTTCCGGTTTTGAGAAGCTTGGCCAGTTTGGAGACGTTTTTCCGGTTTGGAGAAGCTTGACCAGTTTGGAGAAGCTTGGCCATTTTGGAGAAGTTTGGCCAGTTTGGAGAAGCTTATCAGTATTGGAGAAGCTTGGCCAGTTTGGAGAAGCTTGACCAGTTTGGAGAAGTTTTGCAGGTTTGGAGAAGCTTGGCCAGTTTGGAGAAGTTTTTCCGGTTTGGAGAAGCTTGGCCAGTTTGGAGAAGCTTGGCCAGTTTGGAGAAGTTTTTCCGGTTTGGAGAAGCTTGGCCAGTTTGGAGGAGCTTGGCCAGTTTGGAGAAGCATGGCCAGTTTGGAGAAGTTTTTGCGGTTTGGAGAAGCTTTGCCAGTTTGGAGAAGCTTGGACAGTTTTGAGAAGCTTGGCCAGTTTGGAGAAGCTCGGCCAGTTTGGAGAAGCTTTTCCAGTTTGGAGAAGCTTGGCCAGTTTGGAGAAGTTTTTCCGGTTTTGAGAAGCTTGGCCAGTTTGGAGAAGTTTTTGCGGTTTGGATAAGTTTTTCCAGTTTGGAGGAGCTTGGCCAGTTTGGAGATGTTTTTCCGGTTTGGAGAAGCTTGGCAAGTTTGGATAAGTTTTTCCGGTTTGGAGAAGCTTGGCCATTTTGAAGAAGTTTTGCCGGTTTGGAGAAGCTTGGCCAATTTGGAGAAGTTTTTCCGGTTTGGAGAAGCTTCGCCAATTTGGAGAAGTTTTGCGGTTTGGAGAACCTTGACAAGTTTGGAGAAGCTCGGCCAGTTTGGAGAAGTTTTCCGGTTCGGAAATGCTTGGCCAGTTTGGAGAAGTTTTTCCGGTTTGGAGAAGCTTGGCCAGATTGGAGAAGTTTTGCCGGTTTGGAGAAGCTCGACCAGTTTGTAGAAGCTTGGCCAGTTTGGAGAAGCTTTTCCGTATTGGAGAAGCTTGGACAGTTTGGAGAAGCTTGACCAGTTTGGAGTAGTTTTTCCGGTTTGGAGAAGCTTGGCCAGTTTAGAGTAAGTTGGCCAGTTTGGAGAAGCTTGGCAAGTTTGGAGAAGCTTGGACAGTTTGGAGAAGTTTTTCCGGTTTGGAGAAGCTTGGCCAGTTTGGAGAAGTATTGCAGGTTTGGAGAAGCTTGGCCAGTTTGGAGAAGTTTTTCCGGTTTGGAGAAGCTTGGCCAGTTTGAGAAGCTTGGCCAGTTTGGAGAAGTTTTTGAGGTTTGGATAAGCTTCGCCAGTTTGGAGAAGCTAGGCCAGTTTTGAGAAGCTTGGCCAGTTTGGAGAAGCTCGGCCAGTTTGGAGAAGCTTTTCCGGTTTGGAGAAGCTTGGCCAGTTTTGAGAAGTTTTTCCGGTTTTGAGAAGCTTGGCCAGTTTGGAAGTTTTGCCATTTTGGATAAGTTTTTCCGGTTTGGAGGAGCTCGGCCAGTTTGGATAAGTTTTTCCAGTTTGGAGAAGCTTGGCCAGTTTGGATAAATTTTTCCGGTTTGGAGAAGCTTGGCAAGTTTGGATAAGTTTTTCCGGTTTGGAGAAGCTTGGCCAGTTTGGAGAAGTTTTTCCGGTTTGGAGAAGCTTGGCGGTTTGGAGAAGCTTGGCCAGTTTGGAGAAGTTTTTCCGGTTTGGAGAAGCTTGGCCAGTTTGAAGGCGTTTTGCGGTTTGGAGAAGCTTGGCCAATTTGGAGAAGTTTTTCGGTTTGGATAAGCTTGGCCAATTTGGATAAGTTTTCCGGTTTGGAGAAGCTTGGCCAGTTTGGAGAAGTTTTGCGGTTTGGAGAAGCTTGGCCAATTTGGAGAAGTTTTTCCGGTTTGGATAAGCTTGGCCAGTTTGGAGAAGTTTTTCGGTTTGGAGAAGCTTGGCCAGTTTGGAGAAGTTTTTCCGATTTGGAGAATCTTGGCCAGTTTGGAGAAGTTTTTCCGGTTTGGAGAAGCTTGGCCAGTTTGGAGAAGCTTGGCCAGTTTGGAGAAGCTTGGCCAGTTTGGAGAAGTTTTCCGATTTGGAGAATCTTGGCCAGTTTGGAGAAGTTTTTCCGGTTTGGAGAAGCTCGGCCAGTTTGAAGAAGTTTTCCGGTTTGGAGAAGCTTGGGCAGTTGGGAGAAGTCTTTCCGGTTTGGAGAAGCTTGGCCAGTTTGGAGAAGTTTTTCCGGTTTGGAGAAGCTTGGCCAGTTTGGAGAAGCTTGGCCAGGTTGGAGGAGTTTTTCCGGTTTGGAGAAGCTTGGCCAGTTCGGAGAAGTCTTTCCGGGTTGGAGAAGCTTGGCCAGTTTGGAGAAGTTTTTACGTTTTGGAGAAGCTTGGCCAGTTTGGAGAAGCTTGGCCAGTTCGGAGAAGTTTTTCCGATTTGGAGAATCTTGGCCAGTTTGGAGAAGTTTTTCCGGTTTGGAGAAGCTCGGCCAGTTTGAAGAAGTTTTTCCGGTTTGGAGAAGCTTGGGCAGTTGGGAGAAGTCTTTCCGGTTTGGAGAAGCTTGGCCAGTTTGGAGAAGTTTTTCCGGTTTGGAGAAGCTTGGCCAGTTTGGAGAAGCTTGGCCAGGTTGGAGGAGTTTTCCGGTTTGGAGAAGCTTGGCCAGTTCGGAGAAGTCTTTCCGGGTTGGAGAAGCTTGGCCAGTTTGGAGAAGTTTTTACGGTTTGGAGAAGCTTGGCCAGTTTGGAGAAGCTTGGCCAGGTTGGAGGAGTTTTTCCGGTTTGGAGAAGCTTGGCGAGTTCGGAGAAGTTTTTCTGGTTTGGATAAGCTTCGCCAGTTTGGAGAAGCTAGGCCAGTTTTGAGAAGCTTGGCCAGTTTGGAGAAGCTCGGCCAGTTTGGAGAAGCTTTTCCGGTTTGGAGAAGCTTGGCCAGTTTGGAGAAGTTTTTCCGGTTTTGAGAAGCTTGGCCAGTTTGGAGAAGTTTTTCCGGTTTGAAGAAGCTTGGCCGGTTTGGAGAAGCTTGGCCAATTTGGAGAAGTTTTGCCGGTATGGAGAAGCTTGACAAGTTTGGAGAAGCTTGGCCAGTTTGGAGAAGCATTTCTGGTTTTGAGAAGCTTGGCCAGTTTGGAGATGTTTTCCGGTTTGGAGAAGCTTGACCAGTTTGGAGAAGCTTGGCCAGTTTGGAGAAGCTTATCAGTATTGGAGAAGCTTGGCCAGTTTGGAGAAGCTTGACCAGTTTGGAGAAGTTTTTCTGGTTTGGAGAAGCTTGGCCAGTTTGGAGAAGCTTGGCCAGTTTGGAGAAGTTTTGCAGGTTTGGAGAAGCTTGGCCAGTTTGGAGAAGTTTTTCCGGTTTGGAGAAGCTTGGCCAGTTTCGAGGAGCTTGGCCAGTTTGGAGAAGCATGGCCAGTTTGGAGAAGTTTTTGCGGTTTGGAGAAGCTTTGCCAGTTTGGAGAAGCTTGGACAGTTTTGAGAAGCTTGGCCAGTTTGGAGAAGCTCGGTCAGTTTGGAGAAGCTTTTCCAGTTTGGAGAAGCTTGGCCAGTTTGGATAAGTTTTTCCGGTTTTGAGAAGCTTGGCCAGTTTGGATAAGTTTTTGCCGGTTTGGATAAGTTTTTCCAGTTTGGAGGAGCTTGGCCAGTTTGGAGATGTTTTTCCGGTTTGGAGAAGCTTGGGCAGTTTGGAGAAGTCTTTCCGGTTTGGAGAAGCTTGGCCAGTTTGGAGAAGTTTTTCCGGTTTGGAGAAGCTTGGCCAGTTTGGAGAAGCTTGGCCAGGTTGGAGGAGTTTTTCCGGTTTGGAGAAGCTTGGCCAGTTCGGAGAAGTCTTTCCGGGTTGGAGAAGCTTGGCCAGTTTGGAGAAGTTTTTACGGTTTGGAGAAGCTTGGCCAGTTTGGAGAAGCTTGGCCAGGTTGGAGGAGTTTTTCCGGTTTGGAGAAGCTTGGCCAGTTCGGAGAAGTTTTTCCGGTTTGGATAAGCTTCGCCAGTTTGGAGAAGCTAGGCCAGTTTTGATAATCTTGGCCAGTTTGGAGAAGCTCGGCCAGTTTGGAGAAGCTTTTCCGGTTTGGAGAAGCTTGGCCAGTTTGGAGAAGTTTTTCCGGTTTTGAGAAGCTTGGCCAGTTTGGAGAAGTTTTTCCGGTTTGGAGAAGCTTGGCGGTTTGGAGAAGCTTGGCCAATTTGGAGAAGTTTTGCCGGTATGGAGAAGCTTGGCCAGTTTGGAGAAGCTTTTCCGGTTTGGAGAAGCTTGGCCAGTTTGGAGAAGTTTTTCCGGTTTGGAAATGCTTGGCCAGTTTGGAGAAGTTTTTCCGGTTTGGAGAAGCTTGGCCAGATTGGAGAAGTTTTGACGGTTTGGAGAAGCTCGACCAGTTTGGAGAAGCTTGGCCAGTTTGGAGAAGCTTTTCCGTATTGGAGAAGCTTGGCCAGTTTGGAGAAGCTTGACCAGTTTGGAGTAGTTTTTCCGGTTTTGAGAAGCTTGGCCAGTTTAGAGTAAGTTGGCCAGTTTGGAGAAGCTTGGCAAGTTTGGAGAAGCTTGGACAGTTTGGAGAAGTTTTCCGGTTTGGAGAAGCTTGGCCAGTTTGGAGAAGTTTTGCAGGTTTGGAGAAGCTTGGCCAGTTTGGAGAAGTTTTTCCGGTTTGGAGAAGCTTGGCCAGTTTGAGAAGCTTGGCCAGTTTGGAGAAGTTTTTGAGGTTTGGATAAGCTTCGCCAGTTTGGAGAAGCTTGGCCAGTTTGGAGAAGCTCTGCCAGTTTGGAGAAGCTTTTCCGGTTTGGAGAAGCTTGGCCAGTTTGGAGAAGTTCTTCCGGTTTTGAGAAGCTTGGCCAGTTTGGAGAAGTTTTGCCATTTTGGATAAGTTTTTCCGGTTTGGAGGAGCTCGGCCAGTTTGGATAAGTTTTTCCAGTTTGGAGAAGCTTGGCCAGTTTGGATAAATTTTTCCGGTTTGGAGAAGCTTGGCAAGTTTGGATAAGTTTTTCCGGTTTGGAGAAGCTTGGGCAGTTTGGAGAAGCATTTCTGGTTTTGAGAAGCTTGGCCAGTTTGGAGATGTTTTTCCGGTTTGGAGAAGCTTGACCAGTTTGGAGAAGCTTGGCCAGTTTGGAGAAGCTTATCAGTATTGGAGAAGCTTGGCCAGTTTGGAGAAGCTTGACCAGTTTGGAGAAGTTTTTCTGGTTTGGAGAAGCTTGGCCAGTTTGGAGAAGCTTGGCCAGTTCGGAGAAGTCTTTCCGGGTTGGAGAAGCTTGGCCAGTTTGGAGAAGTTTTTTACGTTTTGGAGAAGCTTGGCCAGTTTGGAGAAGCTTGGCCAGTTCGGAGAAGTTTTTCCGATTTGGAGAATCTTGGCCAGTTTGGAGAAGTTTTTCCGGTTTGGAGAAGCTCGGCCAGTTTGAAGAAGTTTTTCCGGTTTGGAGAAGCTTGGGCAGTTGGGAGAAGTCTTTCCGGTTTGGAGAAGCTTGGCCAGTTTGGAGAAGTTTTTCCGGTTTGGAGAAGCTTGGCCAGTTTGGAGAAGCTTGGCCAGGTTGGAGGAGTTTTTCCGGTTTGGAGAAGCTTGGCCAGTTCGGAGAAGTCTTTCCGGGTTGGAGAAGCTTGGCCAGTTTGGAGAAGTTTTTTACGGTTTGGAGAAGCTTGGCCAGTTTGGAGAAGCTTGGCCAGGTTGGAGGAGTTTTTCCGGTTTGGAGAAGCTTGGCGAGTTCGGAGAAGTTTTTCTGGTTTGGATAAGCTTCGCCAGTTTGGAGAAGCTAGGCCAGTTTTGAGAAGCTTGGCCAGTTTGGAGAAGCTCGGCCAGTTTGGAGAAGCTTTTCCGGTTTGGAGAAGCTTGGCCAGTTTGGAGAAGTTTTTCCGGTTTTGAGAAGCTTGGCCAGTTTGGAGAAGTTTTTCCGGTTTGAAGAAGCTTGGCCGGTTTGGAGAAGCTTGGCCAATTTGGAGAAGTTTTGCCGGTATGGAGAAGCTTGACAAGTTTGGAGAAGCTTGGCCAGTTTGGAGAAGCATTTCTGGTTTTGAGAAGCTTGGCCAGTTTGGAGATGTTTTTCCGGTTTGGAGAAGCTTGACCAGTTTGGAGAAGCTTGGCCAGTTTGGAGAAGCTTATCAGTATTGGAGAAGCTTGGCCAGTTTGGAGAAGCTTGACCAGTTTGGAGAAGTTTTTCTGGTTTGGAGAAGCTTGGCCAGTTTGGAGAAGCTTGGCCAGTTTGGAGAAGTTTTGCAGGTTTGGAGAAGCTTGGCCAGTTTGGAGAAGTTTTTCCGGTTTGGAGAAGCTTGGCCAGTTTCGAGGAGCTTGGCCAGTTTGGAGAAGCATGGCCAGTTTGGAGAAGTTTTTGCGGTTTGGAGAAGCTTTGCCAGTTTGGAGAAGCTTGGACAGTTTTGAGAAGCTTGGCCAGTTTGGAGAAGCTCGGTCAGTTTGGAGAAGCTTTTCCAGTTTGGAGAAGCTTGGCCAGTTTGGATAAGTTTTTCCGGTTTTGAGAAGCTTGGCCAGTTTGGATAAGTTTTTGCCGGTTTGGATAAGTTTTTCCAGTTTGGAGGAGCTTGGCCAGTTTGGAGATGTTTTTCCGGTTTGGAGAAGCTTGGGCAGTTTGGAGAAGTCTTTCCGGTTTGGAGAAGCTTGGCCAGTTTGGAGAAGTTTTTCCGGTTTGGAGAAGCTTGGCCAGTTTGGAGAAGCTTGGCCAGGTTGGAGGAGTTTTTCCGGTTTGGAGAAGCTTGGCCAGTTCGGAGAAGTCTTTCCGGGTTGGAGAAGCTTGGCCAGTTTGGAGAAGTTTTTTACGGTTTGGAGAAGCTTGGCCAGTTTGGAGAAGCTTGGCCAGGTTGGAGGAGTTTTTCCGGTTTGGAGAAGCTTGGCCAGTTCGGAGAAGTTTTTCCGGTTTGGATAAGCTTCGCCAGTTTGGAGAAGCTAGGCCAGTTTTGAGAATCTTGGCCAGTTTGGAGAAGCTCGGCCAGTTTGGAGAAGCTTTTCCGGTTTGGAGAAGCTTGGCCAGTTTGGAGAAGTTTTTCCGGTTTTGAGAAGCTTGGCCAGTTTGGAGAAGTTTTTCCGGTTTGGAGAAGCTTGGCCGGTTTGGAGAAGCTTGGCCAATTTGGAGAAGTTTTGCCGGTATGGAGAAGCTTGGCCAGTTTGGAGAAGCTTTTCCGGTTTGGAGAAGCTTGGCCAGTTTGGAGAAGTTTTTCCGGTTTGGAAATGCTTGGCCAGTTTGGAGAAGTTTTTCCGGTTTGGAGAAGCTTGGCCAGATTGGAGAAGTTTTGACGGTTTGGAGAAGCTCGACCAGTTTGGAGAAGCTTGGCCAGTTTGGAGAAGCTTTTCCGTATTGGAGAAGCTTGGCCAGTTTGGAGAAGCTTGACCAGTTTGGAGTAGTTTTTCCGGTTTTGAGAAGCTTGGCCAGTTTAGAGTAAGTTGGCCAGTTTGGAGAAGCTTGGCAAGTTTGGAGAAGCTTGGACAGTTTGGAGAAGTTTTTCCGGTTTGGAGAAGCTTGGCCAGTTTGGAGAAGTTTTGCAGGTTTGGAGAAGCTTGGCCAGTTTGGAGAAGTTTTTCCGGTTTGGAGAAGCTTGGCCAGTTTGAGAAGCTTGGCCAGTTTGGAGAAGTTTTTGAGGTTTGGATAAGCTTCGCCAGTTTGGAGAAGCTTGGCCAGTTTGGAGAAGCTCTGCCAGTTTGGAGAAGCTTTTCCGGTTTGGAGAAGCTTGGCCAGTTTGGAGAAGTTCTTCCGGTTTTGAGAAGCTTGGCCAGTTTGGAGAAGTTTTGCCATTTTGGATAAGTTTTTCCGGTTTGGAGGAGCTCGGCCAGTTTGGATAAGTTTTTCCAGTTTGGAGAAGCTTGGCCAGTTTGGATAAATTTTTCCGGTTTGGAGAAGCTTGGCAAGTTTGGATAAGTTTTTCCGGTTTGGAGAAGCTTGGCCAGTTTGGAGAAGTTTTTCCGGTTTGGAGAAGCTTGGCCGGTTTGGAGAAGCTTGGCCAGTTTGGAGAAGTTTTTCCGGTTTGGAAAAGCTTGGCCAGTTTGAAGACGTTTTGCCGGTTTGGAGAAGCTTGGCCAATTTGGAGAAGTTTTTCCGGTTTGGATAAGCTTGGCCAGTTTGGATAAGTTTTTCCGGTTTGGAGAAGCTTGGCCAGTTTGGAGAAGCTTGGCCAGTTTGGAGAAGCTTGGCCAGTTTGGAGAAGTTTTTCCGATTTGGAGAATCTTGGCCAGTTTGGAGAAGTTTTTCCGGTTTGGAGAAGCTCGGCCAGTTTGAAGAAGTTTTTCCGGTTTGGAGAAGCTTGGGCAGTTTGGAGAAGTCTTTCCGGTTTGGAGAAGCTTGGTCAGTTTGGAGAAGTTTTTCCTGTTTGGAGAAGCTTGGCTAGTTTGGAGAAGCTTGGCCAGGTTGGAGGAGTTTTTCCGGTTTGGAGAAGCTTGGCCAGTTCGGAGAAGTCTTTCCGGGTTGGAGAAGCTTGGCCAGTTTGGAGAAGTTTTTTACGTTTTGGAGAAGCTTGGCCAGTTTGGAGAAGCTTGGCCAGTTCGGAGAAGTTTTTCCGGTTTGGAGAACCTTGGCCAGTTTGGAGAAGTTTTTCCGCTTTGGAGAAGCTTGGCCAGTTTGGAGAAGATTTTCCAGTTTGGAGAAGCTTGGCCAGTTTGGAAAACGCTGCAGTGTTACTACATTCTTCTTAACTGAAAAGTAGTTTGATGAATAACTACAGTTAGAATAAGAGGTATTCACTCTCATTCAAAGACATTAGACATATGCAGGGATTTCTCCCTTCTGTATGTTTTCTGTTATTGTTTTGTTACTATGGTGATACAGTCATGTGAAGTAATCATTAACTTTAGAAAGTATAATATAATAAAATATAATTTGTTCAGTAACTAGTTCACATGAAGAAGAGAACAGAACATTGCAGTTTCCATTTCCATCAGATAAAGAGGGACAAGGAGAGGAAAGGGGAGGGGAGAGTGGGGTGTGGTAATCAATGTTTAAAACCAACAGCCCATCCCTCTCTTCCTCATTCCCTCTCTCTCTCTTTCTCTGACTGTCCAACTCCTCGCACAACTTCGGTGAGTGAAAACTAAACCTAGTAAAACATGTACCTGAGTGCCTCGCTGATGAAATGCTTCAGTTTGTTTTAGCTGTGTGTGTCTGTGATATGTTAGATGTGCCAAATTATACATTCTCAATGGGGGGTTTACAACATTTATTTGCAATTGTGTGTAGTTTAATGTTTTATACTTGACTGAAAAAGTATGAATGACTTCAGGGTGTGCTTTGCAACAGTTAGTAAGTGCCTGTCCACACTGTTTGTGCTCTTGAGCCAAGCTCTGCGGAGGCGTAACTCTGTCTGCCTTTCCATTCAAACATGTGTGGTGCTACTCAGAGCACTACGCAGTTTAGATGAAAGAATCTCTCTTCTCTTCCTCCTCCTCCCCTCTCTCTCTTCCTCCCTCAATCCTTCCATAGTGCAGAACACTACCTCTTTCTATCCTCCACACCCCCCCTCTCTCTTTCGCTCTCTCTGTCCTTACCATAAACTCTCTCTCCCCTCGCTCTGACCATTCTGTGAGTAGAGTGTGTTTCTAGTTATCAGATGGGCAGTCAGAGGGGTGGTAAGAAGGTGTGTCTGGTTGGATGCCTGCTGGTCCTGGGGCAGCTGACAGTGACTCAGAGAGAGATCAGTGGAGTACACCACAGTGACTGGGGTTGTTCCTTACAACTATAATGTTGTGCTTACCATGTTCGTACTGTGTGGTTGCTTCAACGTCCTTCTTTGACCGCACTTACTGCCATTCACACTGGAGAGGAGGGTCAGCTAAATGAGGGATTTACTTTACAGACGCTTCCTTAAACTCAAGAACTAGACTATGGGTAGGCAGAGCAAGAGAGAATAGAGAGCCACCTCCCTATATAGTGGTGAGATATGTGAAGGGATAGAGTGAAGAGACACACCTTAACCTAACTAGATAGAAAGAGGGTGGAGACAGGTGAGGGGTGGGGGAGGTGCTGGGATTTCTGTTATCGTTTGCCTGAAATTACCAACGCGGCTTTCAGCCGATCCACCAATGTCCTCCCATCTGTCTTTTTGTCTATGTGTCTGTCCCTCTCTCTCTATCTTTCTCTTTATATATATTTTCTATCTTTCTCTCCTTAAAATCCCCCAGAGTTAATGAGGGAGACATCCAAGGGCGTTGGCTAGAGCCATGTCTGTTTGTGTTTAAACAACTCAGCCCCCTCTTCTCTTCCTTTCTCCACTCCACATCCGCATCTCTCTCTTACCTCTCTCTGCCTCTCTCCCTCTCTAATTGCCTCTGTTGCGTTGCTCTCCATCTCTCCTCCCCCTCTCTTCCTCTTTCTCCCTTTGTGGTAGAGATGTAGAACTTGTTTGCAGTAGTGGGGTGTGGTGTGTGGTGTGGGGTGTGGTGTGTGGTGTGTGGTGTGGGGTGTGGTGTGTGTGCAGTCAAGTCTTTGCTGCGTGTGCAACAACCGCTAATATTCTTTAAACCCTCTATTCAACCTGAACCTTATGTTTAAACATGATTAAACCAGTGGTTTAAACCAGTGCCAACATGACTTTATTTCCGAGAAAAGGATGGAATGGTAACCCGGATGTAAGATAAAAATAGATTTGAATTAGATTATTCAGTCAACAATAAGACATTTTTCCCTTTAACTTATTTTCTGGGATTTCACATTTCAAAAAGTCAAATAAATTAATCAAATATCTCATATAATGTTGATAATATTAGATGTATTATACTGTGAATACAGAGTAAGCAAACATTCCTCTCTCTGTGGGTGGACATCATGTCCACTCGCATCCTGCTATCATAATAAAACATTGATAATACCACAAATTAATAACCTATACTTGTACCTCCATTCCCTCTCTCTCTCTCTGTGTGTTGTAGTCAGTCACCATGTCACAGGTCCAGCAGGCTATGGCATTGCTCATCTCAGCCTTCCACAAGTACTCTGGCAAGGAGGGCGACAAGACGACCCTGAGCAAGGGAGAACTCAAAGATCTGCTCAACGCTGAGCTTGGAGAGATCATGGGGGTGAGTGGATCCTGGGAACAGTTCAGTTCAATCATGCTTTATTAGCAGCACAACCAAATCCAATAATGCTAAAGACAGACACTATTGTAATATTGAATTGCTTGGAACATCACAAACACATGACCCGCCTCATCCAATAGAATAACTTAATCTCTCACACCTTTATAAACAAATAACAACTGTGTGGATTCTAGTTTTAACTTCTGAAATCAAAGTCTCACCCATTACCTCTCTTCCTCTCTCTGATAATTATAACAGAAAAACACTGACCAGGCAAAGGTTGACAAGATCTTCAAAGATCTGGACGCTAACTCAGATGGCAGTGTGGACTTCCAGGAGTATGTCACACTGGTGGCCTGCCTGACCATGATGTCCAATGAGTTCTTCACCAAGAAGTGAAACGGCTCCCCCTGCCCACTCTCCACAGAACAGCAGCTCTTGCTCCATGAGTGAATTAATGATAAGATTAGCAAGATCGTCAATGCAGGTTCAGAGGGACAGAGATGCAGGTTTACACACATACACAGAAAAAGGGTTGGGTTGATTATACACACCACACATAGACAGACAGGTGAAGGACACAGACACTGACCTGTACACATACAGACATATAGGCTACTCATGAGATGGAGAGGAAGATATTTGGTTTGTTTAAAGTGAAAAATGAAATAAACTATTTTAATATGTTTGGAAGAAAGCTGACTTATCATTTGTGCAGGTGTGTGAGTGTGTGTGTGTATGTGTATGTGTGTGTGTGTGTGTGTGTGTGTGTGTGTGTGTGTGTGTGTGTGTGTGTGTGTGTGTGTGTGTGTGTGTGTGTGTGTGTGTGTGTGTGTGTGTGTGTGTGTGTGTGTGTGTGTGTGTTTGTGCATGTGTGATTGCCTGTGTATGTCCTAAATCAAATCAAAATCAAATCAAATCAAATTTTATTTGTCACATACACATGGTTAGCAGATGTTAATGCGAGTGTAGCGAAATGCTTGTGCTTCTAGTTCCGACAATACAGTGATAACCAACAAGTAATCTAACTAACAATTCCAAAACTACTGTCTTATACACAGTGTAAGGGGATAAGGAATATGTACATAAGGATATATGAATGAGTGATGTTACAGAGCAGTATACAGTAGATGGTATCGAGTACAGTATATACATATGAGATGAGTGTGTAGACAAAGTAAACAAAGTGGCATAGTTAAAGTGGCTAGTGATACATGTATTACATAAGGATGCGGTTGATGATGTAGAGTACAGTATATACATATGCATATGAGATGAATAATGTAGGGTAAGTAACATTATATAAGGTAGTATTGTTTAGGGTGGCTAGTGATATATTTACATCATTTCCCATCAATTCCCATTATTAAAATGGCTGGAGTTGGGTCAGTGTCAATGACAGTGTGTTGGCAGCAGCCACTCAATGTTAGTGGTGGCTGTTTAACAGTCTGATGGCCTTGAGATAGAAGCTGTTTTTCAGTCTCTCGGTCCCAGCTTTGATGCACCTGTACTGACCTCGCCTTCTGGATGATAGCGGGGTGAACAGGCAGTGGTTCGGGTGGTTGATGTCCTTGATGATCTTTATGGCCTTCCTGTAACAACGGGTGGTGTAAGTGTCCTGGAGGGCAGGTAGTTCGCCCCCGGTGATGCGTTGTGCGGTCCTCACTACCCTCTGGAGAGCCTTACGGTTGAGGGCGGTTGAGGGCGGAGCAGTTGCCGTACCAGGCGGTGATACAGCCCGCCCGCAAGCAACATGAATCAAACATGAACCTTTGTTTTCAGACACTTGGTGAAATAATACAATATGTTGATTATATCAACGTAACCCAAAACCACACAATGAAATTAGTGGTTATGAGGCATAGCCTATATTTGACTACTTAATTACGTCACAATATTGTTATCTACTCCAGAGCCAGTAAGAATACAGGAAGTCAACTGTTAATGTATAAAGTCGCCCTGCATAAACCGGAAATAAATAGATTAGCCAATCAGACACCTGGCTGCTGGATGGAATAAGGAAGTAATCTGCCTGGGGCAGGGTAGCCTAGTGGTTAGAGCGTTGGACTAGTAACCGGAAGGTTGCAAGTTCAAATCCCTGAGCTGACAAGGTACAAATCTGTTGTTCTGCCCCTGAACAGGCAGTTAACCCACTGTTCCTAGGCCGTCATTGAAAATAAGGATTTGGTCTTAACTGACTTGCCTAGTCAAATAAATAAAAAAATAGGCTAATCCTAATCCACAGACAAAGGCCATTTTAATCGTAGATCTTCTCGGCAGGCTGGGCGCGACTGGCTGGGTCTGTGGGATTGATCCACTAAAGATTGGAGGATACCCAAAATCTATTTCTCCAATAGGAATCCCAGATCACGCTTGTGACAACACACATGGATCTAATCTTCCTGTCTCCCATTAACCTCAATACAACCACATGGTGATCTGTTCAACTACCCCTGTTCTGTAGTTGTTCATGGAAGTTGGATGTGCCTCTAAGTTTCAACCCTCTCTGACTCTCTACCAACTACAGGTAGTAACTGGCTTTTGCACAGAAGGCTGTAGTGAATGGAGGTGGATGGAAGCGGCTTTGATGTGGTTTAGATAATCTATTGTTTGCTTTTGGCTGTCTGGTGACATGTTCGGCAGTGTGAAGAAAATCATCTCTCTGTTTGAGACTCGACGGCAGCCTCGCCCCCTCTCTCTACCTCCTTCCCTCCCTCCATCTCTAACTCCTTCGCTTCCTACATCTTTCTTCATCTCTTCCCCAATCCCCTCCCTTCCTCCCTATCCCCTCTCTGTCCCCCTTAAAGGGACACTCCTCTCCTTTCGCCTCCCTCTCCGGCTACCCTTCCTCCCTCTCCCCAGTTGTAGTTTTACACAGTGAGAGAAAAAGAGAGAGCGAGAGAGATAGAGAGAGAGGAAGCTGACAGTCTCGGTCCCTGCACACAAATATTCCCTGGCCTGTTTACCAACAAAAGGCACGCACCATGACTACCGTGACTCATTCATGACTCATACCACATGGATGTGGCCAGACATACACTGTTCACCACGGCACATTGCAGGCAGGTATAAACACAAACACACTATAATATATGTCATTTAGCAGTTTGGAGCACAGACATACAGACACACACACACACACACACACACACACACACACACACACACACACACACACACACACACACACACACACACACACACACACACACACACACACACACACACACACACACACACACACACACACACACACACACACACACACACACACACACACACACGGTCCTGAGGTTGGCACCAGACTGGTTGTAGAGGAGCATTTTCCCACAACACATCCCAAGTGTAGTGGATGTTTAGTAAACCATGTCCATTGACAGCAGTTAACAGTAATGTTACCATGTCGTATTTTTCTACTGACGAAACCAAGACCAGTCTAGGATATCTGACTGTCAGTGCTAGTTGTCTGAGAAAGTTGTACAGGGTAACAGCCTGAACAGAGCAGCAGACCAGACTGGTAGTGTTTACAGCATTCCTGTGGTCAGCTGTGTTCCAGTCATACTCTTTTAGTTCATTGTAGTTCTATGCTGTGGTGGGTGGCAGTTGGATTATTTGCTTTCTGCTTGTTTCCCTTATGTACAATTACCATGGCTACCCGACCTGGGTTCTATCTTTGACAGGAAGGATCAATGTTTTCTGTTTGTAACATGGTGTTTTTGTTTTAATGGAACAGAAAGTGCCAGGGAAGCTCAGCTGAAATATGTGTTTTCAAATCATGGATAAATCATGGATAATTTCTCCACTTCATGCGTGGTACTGTACCACTACTGTTACGCTCCTGGCAGCCCAGAAGGGTCCCACACTGGAATTCAAATCCTCGCTGTTTCATGTTTAAACATCAACCAGTCTCAACCCCAAATCACATGAATGTCCTGAATGCGTGTGTGTTTCTGTGTGTCTGCTTGCATGTGTGTGTGTGTGTGTGTGTATGTCCTAAAGCCTAAAGCAATATCTCTTCTTCTTAGACACACACACACAGACACACACACACAGATAAATTATATTGCAGTGAGTCACCAACTTTGTTACACAATGACACAAACTTAACAGAGTTTATTCTCCTGACTCCACCCACTGCCCCCACCCCTCCCCCTCTCTCTGTCTCTCTCCCTCTCTCTCTCTCTATCGCTCTCAATTCAATTCAAGAGGTTTGTCTTCAAATTCTTTGTTGATCTGTGTAATCTGAGGGAAATATGTCTCTCTAATATGGTCATACATTTGGCAGGAGGTTAGAAAGTGCAGCTCAATTTCCACCTCATTTTGTGGGCAGTGAGCACATAGCCTGTCTTCTCTTGAGAGCCATGTCTGCCTACGGCGGCCTTTCTCAATAGCAAGGCTATGCTCACTCTAAGTCTGTACATAGTGAAAGCTTTCCTTAAGTTTGGGCCAGTCACAGTGGTGAGGTATTCTGCCACTGTGTACTCTCTGTTTAGGGCCAAATAGCATTCTAGTTTGCTGTTTTTTTGTTAATTCTTTCCAATGTGTCAAGTAATTATCTTTTTGTTTTCTCATGATTTGGTTGGGTCTAATTGTGCTGCTGTCATGGGGCTCTGTGGGGTCTGTTTGTGTTTGTGAACAGAGCCCCAGGAACAGCTTGCTTAGGGGACTCTTCTCCAGGTTAATCTCTCTGTAGGTGATGGCTTTGTTATGGAAGGTTTGAGAATCGCTTCCTTTTAGGTTGTTGTGGAATCTCTTTTCTGGATTTTGTTCATTAGTGGGTATCGGCCTAATTCTGCTCTGCATGCATTATTTGGTGTTCTACGTTGTACACAGAGGATAATTCTGCAGAATTCTGCATGCAGAGTCTCAATTTGGTGTTTGTCCCATTTTGTTGGTGAGCGGACCCCAGACTTCACATCCATAAAGGGCAATGGGCTCTGTGACTGATTCAAGTATTTTTAGCCAGATCCTAATTGGTATATTGAATTTTATGTTCCTTTTGATGGCATAGAATGCCCTTCTTGCCTTGTCTCTCAGATCGTTCACAGCTTTGTGGAAGTTATCTGTGGCGCTGATGTTTAGGCCAAGGTATGTATAGTTTTTTGTGTGCTCCTGGGCAATGGTGTCTAGATGGAATTTGTATTTGTGGTCCTGGTGACTGGACCTTTTTTGGAACACCATTATTTTGGTCTTACTGAGATTTACTGTCAGGACCCAGGTCTGGCAGAATCTGTGCAGAATATCTAGGTGATGCTGTAGGCCCTCCTTGGTTGGTGACAGAATTACCAGATCATCAGCAAACAGTAGACATTTGACTTCAGATTCTAGTAGGGTGAGGCCGGGTGCTGCAGACCTTTCTAGTGCCCGTGCCAATTCGTTGATATACCGTGGGGAGAACAAGTATTTGATACACTGCTGATTTTGCAGGTTTTCCTATTTACAAAGCATGTACAGGTCTGTAATTTTTATCATAGGTACACTTCAACTGTGAGAGACAGAATCTAAAACAAAAATCCAGAAAATCACATTGTATGATTTTTAAGTAATTAATTTACATTTTGGAGAAGCTTGGCCAGTTTGGAGAAGTTTTGCCGGTTTGGAGAAGCTTGGCCAGTTTGGAGAAGTTTTTCCGGTTTGGAGAAGCTTGGCCAGTTTGGAGAAGTTTTTCCGGTTTGGAGAAGCTTGGCCTGTTTGGAGAAGTTTTTCCGGTTTGGAGAAGCTTGGCCAGTTTGGAGAAGCTTGGCCAGTTTGGAGAAATTTTTCCAATTTGGTGAAGCTTGGCCAGTTTGGAGAAGCTTGGCCAGTTTGGAGATGTTTTTCCAGTAAAATTATACTAGCAGAAGTTTTTCTGGTTTGGAGAAGCTTGGCCAGTTTGGAGAAGTTTTGCCGGTTTGGAGAAGCTTGGCCAGTTTGGAGAAGCTTTGCCAGTTTGGAGAAGTTTTGCCAGTTTGGAGAAGCTTGGCCAGTTTGGAGAGGTTTTTCCAGTTTGGAGAAGCTTGGCCAGTTTGGAGAGGTTTTTCCAGTTTGGAGAAGCTTGGCCAGTTTGGAGATGCTTGACCAGTTTGGAGAAGCTTCGCCAGTTTGGAGAACGCAGCAGTGTTACTACATTCTTCTTAACTGAAAAGTAGTTTGATGAATAACTACAGTTAGAATAAGAGGTATTCACTCTCATTCAAAGACATTAGACATATGCAGGGATTTCTCCTTTCTGTATGTTTTCTGTTGTTGTTAGGTTACTATGGTGATACAGTCATGTGAAGTAATTACTAACTTTAGAAAATATATATGCCTAGTATAATTTGTTCAGTAACTAGTTCACATGAAGAAGAGAACAGAACATTGCAGTTTCCATTTCCATCAGATAAAGAGGGACAAGGAGAGGAAAGGGGAGGGGAGAGTTGGGTGTGGTAATCAATGTTTAAAACCAACAGCCCATCCCTCTCTTCCTCACTCCCTCTCTCTCTCTTTCTCTGACTGTCCAACTCCTCGCACAACTTCGGTGAGTGAAAACTAAACCTAGTAAAACATGTACCTGAGTGCCTCGCTGATGAAATGCTTCAGTTTGTTTTAGCTGTGTGTGTCTGTGATATGTTAGATGTGCCAAATTATACATTCTCAATGGGGGGTTTACAACATTTATTTGCAATTGTGTGTAGTTTAATGTTTTATACTTGACTGAAAAAGTATGAATGACTTCAGGGTGTGCTTTGCAACAGTTAGTAAGTGCCTGTCCACACTGTTTGTGCTCTTGAGCCAAGCTCTGCGGAGGCGTAACTCTGTCTGCCTTTCCATTCAAACATGTGTGGTGCTACTCAGAGCACTACGCAGTTTAGATGAAAGAATCTCTCTTCTCTTCCTCCTCCTCCCCTCTCTCTCTTCCTCCCTCAATCCTTCCATAGTGCAGAACACTACCTCTTTCTAACCTCCACACCCCCTCTCTCTCTTTCACTCTCTCTGTCCTTACCATAAACTCTCTCTCCCCTCGCTCTGACCATTCTGTGAGTAGAGTGTGTTTCTAGTTATCAGATGGGCAGTCAGAGGGGTGGTAAGAAGGTGTGTCTGGTTGGATGCCTGCTGGTCCTGGGGCAGCTGACAGTGACTCAGAGAGAGATCAGTGGAGTACACCACAGTGACTGGGGTTGTTCCTTACAACTATAATGTTGTGCTTACCATGTTCGTACTGTGTGGTTGCTTCAACGTCCTTCTTTGACCGCACTTACTGCCATTCACACTGGAGAGGAGGGTCAGCTAAATGAGGGATTTACTTTACAGACGCTTCCTTAAACTCAAGAACTAGACTATGGGTAGGCAGAGCAAGAGAGAATAGAGAGCCACCTCCCTATATAGTGGTGAGATATGTGAAGGGATAGAGTGAAGAGACACACCTTAACCGAACTAGATAGAAAGAGGGTGGAGACAGGTGAGGGGTGGGGGAGGTGCTGGGATTTCTGTTATCGTTTGCCTGAAATTACCAACGCGGCTTTCAGCCGATCCACCAATGTCCTCCCATCTGTCTTTTTGTCTATGTGTCTGTCCCTCTCTCTCTATCTTTCTCTTTATATATATTTTCTATCTTTCTCTCCTTAAAATCCCCCAGAGTTAATGAGGGAGACATCCAAGGGCGTTGGCTAGAGCCATGTCTGTTTGTGTTTAAACAACTCAGCCCCCTCTTCTCTTCCTTTCTCCACTCCACATCCGCATCTCTCTCTTACCTCTCTCCGCCTCTCTCCCTCTCTAATTGCCTCTGTTGCGTTGCTCTCCATCTCTCCTCCCCCTCTCTTCCTCTTTCTCCCTTTGTGGTAGAGATGTAGAACTTGTTTGCAGTAGTGGGGTGTGGTGTGTGGTGTGTGGTGTGGGGTGTGGTGTGTGTGCAGTCAAGTCTTTGCTGCGTGTGCAACAACCGTTAATATTCTTTAAACCCTCTATTCAACCTGAACCTTATGTTTAAACATGATTAAACCAGTGCCAACATGACTTTATTTCCCAGACATGTATGGAATGGTGACCCGGATGTAAGATAAAAATAGATTTGAATTAGATTATTCAGTCAACAATAAGACATTTTTCCCTTTAACTTATTTTCTGGGATTTCACATTTCAAAAAGTCAAATAAATTAATCAAATATCTCATATAATGTTGATAATATTAGATGTATTATACTGTGAATACAGAGTAAGCAAACATTCCTCTCTCTGTGGGTGGACATCATGTCCACTCGCATCCTGCTATCATAATAAAACATTGATAATACCACAAATTAATAACCTATACTTGTACCTCCATTCTCTCTCTCTCTCTCTCTGTGTGTTGTAGTCAGTCACCATGTCACAGGTCCAGCAGGCTATGGCATTGCTCATCTCAGCCTTCCACAAGTACTCTGGCAAGGAGGGCGACAAGACGACCCTGAGCAAGGGAGAACTCAAAGATCTGCTCAACGCTGAGCTTGGAGAGATCATGGGGGTGAGTGGATCCTGGGAACAGTTCAGTTCAATCATGCTTTATTAGCAGCACGACCAAATACAATACTGCTAAAGACAGACACTATTGTAATATTGAATTGCTTGGAACATCACAAACACATGACCCGCCTCGTCCAATAGAATAACTTAATCTCTCACACCTTTATAAACTAATAACAACTGTGTGGATTCTAGTTTTAACTTCTGAAATCAAAGTCTCACCCATTACCTCTCTTCCTCTCTCTGATAATTATAACAGAAAAACACTGACCAGGCAAAGGTTGACAAGATCTTCAAAGATCTGGACGCTAACTCAGATGGCAGTGTGGACTTCCAGGAGTACGTCACACTGGTGGCCTGCCTGACCATGATGTGCAATGAGTTCTTCACCAAGAAGTGAACGGCTCCCCCTGCCCACTCTCCACAGAACAGCAGCTCTTGCTCCATGAGTGAATTAATGATAAGATTAGCAAGATCGTCAATGCAGGTTCAGAGGGACAGAGATGCAGGTTTACACACATACACAGAAAAAGGGTTGGGTTGATTATACACACCACACATAGACAGACAGGTGAAGGACACAGACACTGACCTGTACACATACAGACATATAGGCTACTCATGAGATGGAGAGGAAGATATTTGGTTTGTTTGAAGTGAAAAATGAAATAAACTATTTTAATATGTTTGGAAGAAAGCTGACTTATCATTTGTGCAGGTGTGTGAGTGTGTGTGTGTGTGTGTGTGTGTGTGTGTGTGTGTGTGTGTGTGTGTGTGTGTGTGTGTGTGTGTGTGTGTGTGTGTGTGTGTGTGTGTGTGTGTGTGTGTGTGTGTGTGTGTGTGTGTGTGTGTGTGTGTGTGTGTGCATGTGTGATTGCCTGTGTATGTCCTAAATCAAATCAAAATCAAATCAAATCAAATTTTATTTGTCACATACACATGGTTAGCAGATGTTAATGCGAGTGTAGCGAAATGTTTGTGCTTCTAGTTCCGACAATGCAGTGATAACCAACAAGTAATCTAACTAACAATTCCAAAACTACTGTCTTATACACAGTGTAAGGGGATAAGGAATATGTACATAAGGATATATGAATGAGTGATGGTACAGAGCAGCATACAGTAGATGGTATCGAGTACAGTATATACATATGAGATGAGTGTGTAGACAAAGTAAACAAAGTGGCATAGTTAAAGTGGCTAGTGATACATGTGTTACATAAGGATGCGGTTGATGATGTAGAGTACAGTATATACATATACATATGAGATGAATAATGTAGGGTAAGTAACATTATATAAGGTAGCATTGTTTAAAGTGGCTAGTGATATATTTACATCATTTCCCATCAATTCCCATTATTAAAATGGCTGGAGTTGGGTCAGTGTCAATGACAGTGTGTTGGCAGCAGCCACTCAATGTTAGTGGTGGCTGTTTAACAGTCTGATGGCCTTGAGATAGAAGCTGTTTTTCAGTCTCTCGGTCCCAGCTTTGATGCACCTGTACTGACCTCGCCTTCTGGATGATAGCGGGGTGAACAGGCAGTGGTTCGGGTGGTTGATGTCCTTGATGATCTTTATGGCCTTCCTGTAACAACGGGTGGTGTAAGTGTCCTGGAGGGCAGGTAGTTCGCCCCCGGTGATGCGTTGTGCGGTCCTCACTACCCTCTGGAGAGCCTTACGGTTGAGGACGGTTGAGGGCGGAGCAGTTGCCGTACCAGGCGGTGATACAGCCCGCCCGCAAGCAACATGAATCAAACATGAACCTTTGTTTTCAGACACTTGGTGAAATAATACAATATGTTGATTATATCAACGTAACCCAAAACCACACAATGAAATTAGTGGTTATGAGGCATAGCCTATATTTGACTACTTAATTACGTCACAATATTGTTATCTACTCCAGAGCCAGTAAGAATACAGGAAGTCAACTGTTACTGTGAAGGTTCAATAGAGCCACATATAGAACCATCTCCAAGATGAAGCCTCCTACCCAGCAACATGAAACAACAAAGATAATATCCAAATAATGATACTGTATCGTAGGTCTCCATTGAGAACCATCTCCAAGATGAAGCCTCCTACCCAGCAACATGAAACAACAAAGATAATATCCAAATAATGATACTGTATCGCAGGTCTCCATAGAGAACCATCTCCAAGATGAAGCCTCCTACCCAGCAACATGAAACAACAAAGATAATATCCAAATAATGATACTGTATTGCAGGTCTCCATATAGAACCTATTGGACAATACTAAAGATGAAAATTAAGATTAGCCGTAATCCAGCAATCGCCTAGTCTTAGATTAAATCTAAGACAAGGCTGCGTATGGAAGTTTGTACATGTCTATCACCAGACGATCATCGCCGCGGGTCAGAGCAGGAAGGAAGGGGAAAGTAACAGCGGCTACATAAAAATAGTGTGTAAAGTAGCATGCTTTAGAAGGAGAGGTTGTTCAGGTGTCAGGAACAGGTGTCCTGAGAGTGTGTGGCTGTATGTTTCAAGCGTCTCAGAGTAGGAGTGCTGATTTAGGATCCGTTTTGCTTTTTTAGATCAATATGAATGATACTACTTGGACAGAGGGGGGACCTGATCCTAGATCAGCACTCCTCCTCAGAGGCACGATACATACAGCCCCTGGACACGCAGCCACTCGGTTGAATCTAACAATGATGCATTAGTCTTGATCAGGGTTGGGGCCAATTCCAGACTTTCTAGTCTGAACTGAACTCCATAGAGAACTTCCATGTCAAATTCAACTGATGAGAATTGAAATTGCCTGAGATAACTCTGGTGTCAATAAAAATAACATTTAGGCCTACAGTAATCCAGGGTATTTGATATGTGAGTGTGAGACTAGAAGGTGGATGTTGTTGTGCTCCAGTCCAGTGCAGGGAGCCGGAGCAGAGGAGACCGACAGGGCCGAGTGAGGCCAGGAAAGAGTGAGGCTGTTCTGAGCTGAGCTCTTGGCTGTTCTCTCATCCATCAAGGTTTCGGCCAGAACATCTGAGCAGAACCACCAGTGGGTTCTCATTACTGTCTGTGTGTTCATTTTACAGAGTAGGTTGATTGAGAACACATTGTATTTCATTTGGCACCTATTCCTTCTAAGCCTTCACTGGTTCTTGTGATGATTGAAAAGACAGGGGACATTCAGGGACATTCACCATCAGACCATAGGAGCTTGTGTTGGGATGCGATACTCTTCACAATCAACAACATTCACAGATAGATTGGCTAAACACATACGTCTGAGACATGTGACCATCAGTTTTATTAATTTATTAATGTGGTCTGTCCAGAGGAAGGAGGACAAAGGCAGTGGACATATTTTTATGGATGTCAATACTTGTCGTACTGGGAAACTAATTAGCATATGCTCAGTGGCAGTGGGCAGGCAAGGAATGCCACAAACTTTGCCATTGGCTGAGGCAGTGAGTAGGCGGAGGTTGGAATGAGAGGGTTCCTGTAAGAGCCTATCAGAGTGCCAGACAGTGGGGTGTGCGTGGGGGAGAAGTAAAACAGTCTCTCATCATGTGAGAGCTCAAAGACACACACACATGCTCCTCACCATGGAAACGCTTCTCACCTCTGGGTTGTCGTGGAGACAATCCTCACCTGGACAGTAGACTCCGCCCTGCATTAACCGGAATTATATAGTTTAGCCAATCAGACACCTGGCGGCTGGATGGAATAAGGAAGTAATCTGCATAGGCTACTCCTAATCCACAGACAAAGGCAATTTTAATCGGAGGTCTTCTCGGCAGGCTGGGCTCGTCTGGCTGGGTCTGTGGGATTGATCCACTAAAGATTGGAGGATACCCAAAATCTATTTCTCCAATAGGAATCCCAGATCACGCTTGTGGCAG
Organism: Oncorhynchus gorbuscha; assembly: GCF_021184085.1. NCBI lineage: Eukaryota > Metazoa > Chordata > Actinopteri > Salmoniformes > Salmonidae > Oncorhynchus > Oncorhynchus gorbuscha. The sequence continues at coordinate 2,900,534 of NC_060191.1, forward strand.
CACACATGGATCTAATCTTCCTGTCTCCCATTAACCTCAATACAACCACATGGTGATCTGTTCAACTACCCCTGTTCTGTAGTTGTTCATGGAAGTTGGATGTGCCTCTAAGTTTCAACCCTCTCTGACTCTCTACCAACTACAGGTAGTAACCAGCTTTTGCACAGAAGGCTGTAGTGAATGGAGGTGGATGGAAGCGCCTTTGATGTGGTTTAGATAATCTATTGTTTGCTTTTGGCTGTCTGGTGACATGTTCGGCAGTGTGAAGAAAATCATCTCTCTGTTTGAGACTCGACGGCAGCCTCGCCCCCTCTCTCTACCTCCTTCCCTCCCTCCATCTCTCTCTCCTTCTCTTCCTGCATCTGTTTCTTCATCTCTTCCCCTATCTCTCCCTTCCTCCCTATCCCCTCTCAGGTCCAGTAAAAAAGCCCCCCAGTCCCCCTTAAAGAGACACTCCTCTCCTTCTGCCTCCCTCTCCGGCTGCCCTTCCTCCTTCTCCGGCTGCCCTTCCTCCCTCTACCCTCAGACCAAACCCAGACCCCCACTTAACCCCCCACCTGTCCACCAACCACTACAACTTCCTGCTAGATGGAGAGTAGGAGAAGAAGGCAGGGAGGGAGTGAGTGATACGGGTTGGGGTCATGGAGGGCTGAGAGGTCGTGGGGGGGTCAGGGTTAGGAACTCATGGCCGAGCGGACGGCAGGAGCTTCAGATAAGAAACCAAACATCTGTCACCATGGAGATTCCACAACACTTTTGGACCGCAACTAAACCTCAACTCCAGACCACTACTCAACCCCAGACCACTACTCAACCTGAACATCAACCGCAGACCACTACTAAACTCCAGACCACTACTCAACCTCAAACTCAACCCCAGACCACTACAAAACCAGAACCTCAACCCCAGACCACTGTTCAACCCCAACCTCAACCCCAGACCACTACTCAACCCCAGACCACTACTCAACCTGAACATCAACCGCAGACCACATCTAAACCTCAGACCACTACTCAACCCCAGACCAATACTCAACCAAAACCAAAAACTCACCCGCAGACCTCTACTCAACCCCAGACCACTACTCAACCCGAACATCAACCCCAGACTACTTCTAAGTCTCAACCTCAACCCCAGACCACTACTCAACCCCAGACCACTACTCAACCCGAACATCAACCCCAGACTACTTCTAAGTCTCAACCTCAACCCCAGACCTCTACTCAACCCCAGACCACTACTCAACCCGAACATCAACCCCAGACTACTTCTAAGTCTCAACCTCAACCCCAGACCACTACTCAACCCCAACCTCAACACCAGACCCTGGCCCCGCTCCCATCTTGGTCGCTGTGTCTGAAGGGCACACCTTCTGTCCGGAATGCTGAGGCAGCCCTGCTGCTCTTCTGTCACAGGTAACCATGGAAATGGCCTGGCCATTTATTGTCGGGAGGTGACTGTGTTCAGGAATAGACATCAATTCGAACCATGTGCACTAAGACACAATCTCCTTTGTTTTTGTTGTTGTTGTTGCAGTGGCTCCAGTAGCAGTAAGATTGTAATTGACAACAAGATTGAGCAAGCCATGGTAGGACAGTGTGTTTATGGTTATAGTGTCTGTAATGTGTTGTATTGAAGGACTTGGTGAAGACCCATCTGTTGCTGGAAGAATTGTGACATATTTGATGATATGCTATAATGATATGTTGTATATTGCTGTAGGACTTGGTGAAGAGCCACCTGATGCTGGCTGTGAGAGAGGAGGAGGAGCTACTGAGGAAGCGGATCAACCAGCTGTCAGAGAGGAACGCCCATCTGGAGAGAGAGAACTACATACTGAGAGCACTGAGAGACAGACAGAGACACTAACGCACTCATCCATGCACACACTCACACACACACATACACAAAGAGAAGTTAACAGTATTAGTACATGCCTTTCATTTTCTATTTAAAGGGGTGTTTTGATTAGTCCTGTAAAATGTGTATTTATATTTAACCTTTATGTACCCAGGCGAGTCAAGAACATATTCTTATTTACAATGACAGCCTGGCTATGATGATGTAGTCTCGTGTAATGATGATGCTGTAGTTATGAAGAGGCCTGGTTGCCAGTCTCTATAACGTACCATTTCTTAGTATATTCCATGTCGTGTGCCAATGGCAGTTAAATGAGTGGAATGTTAGCTAAACGGAGACTGGTGACCAGGCTAATGAAGAGGGGTTCTGAAAGTGTGGTGTGCATATTCTGTAATTCTGCAAAAAAAAATATGAGTCAAATAAATAACTGTTACTAAAGAAGAGTTTGACTTGTGCTCTATAGTCTACCACTTACACAAGCACAAGCAACGTAACATGCACGCCAAGGGGCGCCATTGTATAATTTCCTACTAAGGAAGAAACCGGAAGTGTGATTGTTTTGTTCTGAAGAAGGTGTTATGGCGGCGCCAGTGGTGGGAATTTCAAAAGTGAGCAGATCCTGCTAAATAGAGTCAATCTAACCTCATGTATTAACAGTGAAAACTACAAGAAACGCGTGAGCTGTCATTCGGGGCGCTTCCTCATAACAGTAAGCGGAGAATAAACGACATGATTGAATTTGCATAGCTTTAGTTAACGTTAGCTAGCTAATTAGCCAAACAACCCCTATAACGTTAGCTGGCTAGTAGTACAACAAGTATAGTTAGCTGGCTAACTGACTGGTGAACTTTCTAGCATGTCTGCTGTCGTCGTTAGCTAGCTAGCTGGCTGTGTGCTGAAAGCTCCCACTGAATGGAATCTAGCCAGAGATCTAACGTTAGATAACGTCACATCGTCATATCTGGTTGGAAGTGTAAAGTGAACGTTATTCAACCTACACTACAGATCCAACAATGTTAAGGGACTGGGTTCGGCATAGGACTCAAAATATGTTCAGTTTGCTCCATCAGAAAGGTTAGGTTAGGGGGTGTTAGGCAAAGTGTAACTGCCATTCAGAACCATACAACATATTTTGCCTTGTATCTTACCTAACATCAGTAACAGAGCCGTCGCCCAAGGATAAAGACCCAGACTGGTGACCTAAGATGACCAGAGTAGGTCCTCTAGCAGGGTGCAATGACCCAGACATCCGACTGGTCCCAATGCCTGCCCCGGTGCCCCTGGTCCCCGCTAGCCTCCTGCGGTGCCCGGAACTGGACCTGTCTCTCCCCCTCAGCCCAGACCCGCCACGGCCCAACCCAGCTAGCCTGCTGAGAGGACGCAGACGCCGGCAGGTCAGTCTGACACATACACACACACACACACACACACACACACACACACACACACACACACACACACACTGACGGACAGTCACAGATGGTGCTTTTCTCAGTTGTCAAGACAGCCGTAGAAATGAGAGATCTGTGTGTGTTGGTCTGTGTTTTTGGAGAGACATCACTGAAGTGTGTGCCCCTGACTCTACAGGTGCGATTTGCCTCCGAGGAGCCTGTGGTTGTCACGGTGATAGCAGAGCCTAGCAAAGACCCTCCACCTTGGCAATGCCCTGGACACTCCAGCAGTTACTCAAAGGGGAAAAGACTCCATGGTAACTAACCCTCCTGGACTAGAGTCTGATGTACACATGTTCCCCTGCACAGGAGTTGCATGCATCAACCAATGGTTGTGTGCCACGTCATGGACTGTGCCGTCGCACCAGATTGCTATAACGTGATGTGGTTAGGTTGATACGTAAAGTACCTATCCAGATGTTATAAGATCTGGCATGAGTCAGCAATGTCTGAGCAGAGGACTGGTCAATATCTCTTCCTGTATTCCTCACATAGGTGGAGATCTGTGTTGGAGGGCAAGGTCAGCAACCAATGAGGAGGCTCCCTGTGAGGAGAGGGGTGGCAGCCTCCCTGAAGGGGCGGAGTTAAATACTACTCTGGCTCTGAGGGCTGAGCTAGATAACGTGGCAGGGGCAGAGTTTAACTCCCAGAAGGCTGTGCAGGAGCAACTACAGAAGTCAGACAGAACCAAGAACAGCATCAGCGCCCGGGCTACAGAGGGTAGCACAAAGAAACACACACATGCAGACATAAACACACACACAGAAACATACACATGCAGACATAAACACACAGAAACACACACATGCAGACATAAACACACAGAAACACACACATGCAGACATAAACACACAGAAACATACACATGCAGACATAAACACACAGAAACATACACATGCAGACATAAACACACACACAGAAACATACACATGCAGACATAAACACACAGAAACATACACATGCAGACATAAACACACAGAAACACACACATGCAGACATAAACACACAGAAACATACACATGCAGACATAAACACACACAGAAACACACACATGCAGACATAAACACACACATGCAGACATAAACATACACAGAAACACACACATGCAGACATAAACACACACCACACACTAACTGAGTGTATGTCTTGTCTTTGTCTATAGGGGTGAACGTCCCTCCATCCCAGCACCTCTACAGGGCATTGGTCAATGTGAATGTGGAGGAGGAGGAGCTTATCAGCCAGGCTCTACGTGACAGGCTTCAGCTGGTCTCGCCCACATGCAGCTATGGCAACAAGGCAAGTCCCTCTCACTGACCCCATCTGATTACATTTACGTGTGTGTGTAAGTAATATGTAAATAAAGGTGTGTGTAGAGCCAAAGCACTCATGACCTGCAACTGGTCCATAACTGTATTTGTAATCCGTGTGTGTGTGAGCAGAAAGAGGACAGTCCTGACCTGCAGGTTTTCTTCAGGGGGGATCTGCTGAGAGAGAAGCCCCTCCTACCAGGGGAGGAGATTACCTTACCACGCCCCCAGCCCATCCCACGCCCCGCAGACACAACCTTCGACCTCTACCACAGACACACATGCTGGGAGGCTGGACCCTGACACACACACACTTACTCTGAACCTCTAGACTGAAAGGCCCTGTCCCAAAACTTAAGAAGGGCATTATCCCTTCTTTCCCTCCCTACCTCTGTCATTCTCAGATATAAATATTGTATTTTAAACTAATTGAAGATATTAAAGGAATGAACCTGTATCATGTTGTTGAGCGATCTTTACTGCTTGCGTGTGTGCTTGAGCCTTCGTTTGTGCTTGCTTGCATGCGTGTACAAGTTGTCGGCATTGGAGAGCGAGGGAGGAGGTAGTGGTGGTAGAGGGATAAAGAGGTGAGGGAGAGATTGTCCAGGGATCGAAGACGGCTGCGAGGTGAGTACACAGCTTCAATTCACACACCTGAAACCCCACCTCTTTAAGGAATACCTAGGATAGGATAAAGTAATCCTTCTCACCCCCCCCTTAAAAGATTTAGATGCACTATTGTAAAGTGGCTGTTCCACTGGATGTCATAAGGTGAATGCACCAATTTGTAAGTCGCTCTGGATAAGAGCGTCTGCTAAATGACGTAAATGTAAATGTAAATGTGTGTACTGTTTGTAACGGGGGTATAGAGAGCAATAGTAATGGTGTCTCTTGTAGACACGTAACGGAAGCTAACTCTGCCATGGCTTATTGGCCAAAGCCTATGGGGACATGTATGGGTTTTTTGGAGGGTTTGAGGATAAATGCCAAAGCATTTATGTAATTAAAACAAGCACAAAGGCATTGTCAAATCAAAGTTTGCTTTTCACGTGCGCCGAATACGACAGGTGTAAACCTTACAGTGAAATGCTTACTTACCGGCCCTAACCAACAGTGCCATTTTTAAGTAAAAAATAGGTATTAGGTGAACAATAGATAAGTAAAGCATTATATATATTTTAAACAACAGTAGCGAGGCTATATACAGTAGCGAGGCTATAACTCAGACATGTAATGTTAACTGACTGATATTCTATGTATAAGATCTAAGCCTGTGTTAACCTCAGACCTTATTTTCTATGTTTATCCCAAAACGCTATTCTTTCCCCATTTAATTTCCCCAATAGGAATGGCTGAACGAACCAGAGGTTAGTGTGTTTATTATGTAGTGTTTGTGTGTGTAACACATTGGTGTAACAGGGAGTTGTGTGTTGGTGTGTGATTGATAACATCGAGCAAGTCCTTTCCCTACCACAGGATAGACATGTTTGTGTTTCAGTGGTGGGAACAATTCTGTCATTTTGTGAAAATGGCACTCCATCTCCCAGATTAACTCAATTGAAATGGAATTGAGCCCAAATCACCTAGATATGTTGTGTTTTACATCTCCTAGATGTGTTGTGTTTTACATCTCCTAGATGTGTTGTGTTTTACATCTCCTAGATGTGTTGTGTTTTTACATCTCCTAGATGTGTTGTGTTTTACATCTCCTAGATATGTTGTGTTTTACATCTCCTAGATGTGTTGTGTTTTACATCTCCTAGATGTGTTGTGTTTTACATCTCCTAGATGTGTTGTGTTTTACATCTCCTAGATGTGTTGTGTTTTTACATCTCCTAGATGTGTTGTGTTTTACATCTCCTAGATGTGTTGTGTTTTACATCTCCTAGATGTGTTGTGTTTTACATCTCCTAGATGTGTTGTGTTTTACATCTCCTAGATGTGTTGTGTTTTACATCTCCTAGATGTGTTGTGTTTTACATCTCCTAGATGTGTTGTGTTTTACATCTCCTAGATGTGTTGTGTTTTACATCTCCTAGATGTGTTGTGTTTTACATCTAGATGTGTTGTGTTTTACATCTCCTAGATGTGTTGTGTTTTACATCTCCTAGATGTGTTGTGTTTTTACATCTCCTAGATGTGTTGTGTTTTTACATCTCCTAGATGTGTTGTGTTTTTACATCTCCTAGATGTGTTGTGTTTTTACATCTCCTAGATGTGTTGTGTTTTTACATCTCCTAGATGTGTTGTGTTTTTACATCTCCTAGATGTGTTGTGTTTTTACATCTCCTAGATGTGTTGTGTTTTACATCTCCTAGATGTGTGGTTCAGGACCATCTCCAGTTAGAATCCATCAGCCTACGTCACCCTGTGCTGTAACCTGGGTGATATAGACCATCCACACTTTCTCTCTCTCTCACACACACAGGCACGCTTGTACCATCTCAGCTCACCTCTCTCTCTCACGCACACACCCCAGTCTCTGAGACCCGGGCATCTCTCTCTGACCATGGACGTGTCAGTGCTGGGCAGTGGGAGCAGCTGTTCAGAGGATTGTGTGCTAGGGTCTGGCTGTCTGGAGGACTGTGGGAACCAGAGTGCCCAGACTGACTGGGAATGGGAGGACTTCAGTGGGGCTGAGCTGGTGTGTGTGACAGCCGTGTGTGTGCTGCTGCTGGCCCTGGGCATCGTAGGAAATATGTTAACCATCCTGGTAGTTTGGCTCCGGCCACACCTGAGAAGCACCACCTACCTCTACCTGAGTAGTATGGCCGTCTCCGACCTCCTCATACTGCTTCTGATGCCTTTAGATCTGTACTACAAGGTAAGGGGGGGAGGGGGTCTCTCTAGCTATGGAGGTTCTGGCCCTGGGGTTTAGCTAGCTGATACTGTGTGTGTGTGATTTGTGTTTCTCTCTCTCTAGCTATGAAGGTTCTGGCCCTGGGGGTTAGACAATATAGTGTCTGAGCTGGGTTGTGTGTGTGTAACCTATCTGTGTGTCCGTCCCTCTAGCTGTGGAGGTTCCGGCCCTGGGATCTGGGTGATGCAGTGTGTAAGCTGAGTGTGTTCATCAGTGAGAGTTGTACCTACTCCTCCATCCTCCACATCACTGCCCTTTCTCTGGAGCGCTACCTCGCTGTCTGTCGACCACTCACAGCCAAGACCCTGGTCACACGGACCCGCGTTCGTACTCTCATTGGCTGCCTGTGGGTTGTGGCCGTGATCAGCGCTGGGCCGGTGTTTGCTATGGTAGGGGTAGAGGAGCTGGGGGGAGTTGAGGGGGAGAGCGAGTGTCGCTGTACGGATTACGCCGTCTCCTCAGGCCTGCTGGGGGCCATGATGTGGCTCTCCAACCTCTACTTCCTGGTGCCGCTGGGCATTCTGGGAGTTGTGTATGGTCTGATCGGCAGGAAGCTTTGGCTCCGCCCACAACGCAGCAGCCGAGACCGTGCCCAGCGACACACCATCAAGATGCTCGGTGAGGCTGTGAGAGAGTCTCTATTTTAAAGTTACTTTGATTTACTGGTTTGGGCCTCAGCAATACTACAGCTCGGCAGCTATTGTGAACCAACTATATCACACATACAGTAATAATGAGTTCTAATGTCAACTCTTTCTGTCGCTCCATCCCATATTCTCCTCTCTCTCTAGGGATGATCGTGCTGGCGTTTGTTCTGTGTTGGCTGCCGTTCCACGTTGGTCGGACGTTGTTCTCTGTGACTCTGGGCTCCAGCGCTGATATGTACTACATCTCTCAGTACTTTAACCTGGTCTCCTTTGTGTTGTTCTACCTCAGTGCTGCTGTCAACCCTATCCTCTACAACACCATGTCAGCACGCTACCGCCACGCTGTCCGCAGCCTGCTGCGCTCACACACACCCCGCTCCCACCACCCCCCACCCACGCCACAACACTCTACCACCACCCTGTAACTCACACACACCCCACCCCCACCACCCCTCACTCACCCCACAACACTCTACTACCACCCTGTAACTCACACACACCCCACCCCTCACTCACCCCACAACACTCTACCACCACCCTGTAACTCACACACACCCCACCCACACCACAACACTCTACCACCACTCTGTAACTCACACACACCCCGCTCCCACCACCCCCTACCCACGCCACAACACTCTACCACCACCCTGTAACTCACACACACCCCGCTCCCACCACCCCCACTCACCTCACAGCACTTTACCACCACCCTGTAACTCACGCACACCCCGCTCCCACCACCCCCACAACACTCTACCACCACCCTGTAACTCACACACAACCCGCTCCCACCACCCCCCACTCACCTCACAGCACTTTACTACCACCCTGTAACTCACGCACACCCCGCTCCCACCACCCCCCACAACACTCTACCACCACTCTGTAACTCACGGACACACACACACACACACACACACACACACACACACACACACACACAGACAGAAAATCTTGGAGATGGATGGAGGAATAAGACTTTGTTTAGAGGCACATTGTCTTTAGTGAGACATACTGTCACATTTATTGTATAATATTTGGTTCATATATATTTGCCATTTTGATGACTGTTGGTTCTAAACCCCTGAAGGTGTGTGTGTTCTCAGAGTGATGTGTAATAAACTGTAATTCCAGCCTTTTTGTCTTTGTGGTACTTTAGCTCGTGTGTGTGTGTGTGTGTGTGTGTGTGTGTGTGTGTGTGTGTGTGTGTGTGTGTGTGTGTGTGTGTGTGTGTGTGTGTGTGTGTGTGTGTGTGTGTGTGTGTGTGTGTGTGTGTGTGTGTGTGTGTGTGTGTGTGTGTGTCTCCATGGTGACTGGTGAGGGTAAGAATGGCCCCTGGGGAGTATTGGCGGGTTGGAAGATTGATTAGAGGGGGTTACTGGGATTATTGGTTAATGTGAGGGAGGGAGGGATGTAAGGTGTGTGTGTAGCAGTAGGAGGTTGCAGCCTTTGAGTTGACAGCGTGCTCAGAGTTCCACTCTGTCTCATCACAGACTGACTGATTTAGCAGACTTGACACCTGCAAGCCCACCCCACTCTCTCACACAGCTCCTGGGAAGCTCTTGGGGGGCCCCCATTCTAGGAAATCAGTGACATGAATTAACAAGGGAGACAAGGACACTAGGGGCTACTGCAAACCTCCAGGCTCAGATCTGAATATCACAGCAAGTTTTTTTAAAGGCCCTTTTTTCACATCACAGTACAACATATTCAGTCCTGTACTGCATTTGAGTATTTTGTATTAATGTACATTTTTGAAGTTAATCTAAATAAAACATTTGACTGATAATAAACCCTGCACTCTTCATTTGATTCACTTTCTTTCATGACAGACTCACTCAACCTGCCATGATGGAGAGAGAGAATGAAAGAATCTGAAATGTGTCTTTATATTGTGTGTATCTTGGGCTCTGTGTTTCAGAGTAGAGTTCCTATTCAGCCCATCCATCCCCCTCTACCTGCCTAGCATCATCATGGCACACTTGTCTTCTAGCCTCTGCTATTCTTCCTGCTTCCATTCTACTATACCTCTCAGGAGGAGAGCTGATAGATGTGGTATCAGGCCAATGGAAATACATTGTCCCCCAGCAAAATGAGTTGACATTTAGGGTATTGTTTATATGTGTATTTTACATGATGTTGTGGTAGAAATCAGAACATAATACTTGTCTGGATGTCAAGCCCAACACATATCATCGTCACCAATCAACTGCATTGCAGTTAAAGAACAACTGACTACCACCACTGACTTCCGTCTGCTAACTATACTACCAGCTTATACGAACGGGAGTTGGCATTTAAGTCACTTTTTCTAAACCTGAAAAGGAACAACTTCAAAATGTTATACAGCGAAAACAACCAAATATATCCAAATCGGACATTAGTAGATCTGTTACAGGACATCAATCATGACCAGTGGCGACCCGTCATTCAGGGCAGGTGGGTCGAAGTTTTGAGCCCTACATTTTTTTCAAAACAAATGGGCGGGCTTGCCTGTTTTGCATGTTCTTTTGGCATTAATAGGTGTCACATATCATTTTTGTAAACAACGTTAAAAAATATATATACATACATATAATTGAGTTAATAAAGCCGCACAAACAGGTAGCTCAGTCCTTTCTGTAGTGGTGGGGCGGGCCAGCAGAAAATAGGAGCATTGCACAGTGATTGGCTCAGTGTTCTGTCACTCATGGGGATACTGTCACCCGCCTTTAGTAAGGTTAGACATCAATAATGTGAGCCCTTTGGGTGCTGCATAGAGTTACATTAGAAGTGCCCTTCCAAGAAGGCTCACGGTCATTGGCCACTGAAATCACGTAGCTTTGATTGGACTGATCATGCCAACATTTTACTTTCACAATCTTAGCTTGCAGTCATCATCATAAATCAATATCTTACTTTCACAATCTTAGCTTGCAGTCATCATCATAAATCAATATCTTACTTTCACAATCTTAGCTTGCAGTCATCATCATAAATCAATATCTTACTTTCACAATCTTAGCTTGCAGTCATCATCATAAATCAATATCTTACTTTCACAATCTTAGCTTGCAGTCATCATCATAAATCAATATCTTACTTTCACAATCTTAGCTTGCAGTCATCATCATAAATCAATATCTTACTTTCACAATCTTAGCTTGCAGTCATCATCATAAATCAATATCTTACTTTCACAATCTTAGCTTGCAGTCATCATCATAAATCAATATCTTACTTTCACAATCTTAGCTTGCAGTCATCATCATAAATCAATATCTTACTTTCACAATCTTAGCTTGCAGTCATCATCATGAATCAACATCTTACTTTCACAATCTTAGCTAGCAGTCATCATCATAAATCAAGTCTACTGGCAAATCCTTTTTGATCCTTGTCATATGAACAGAAATAATGAAGAGAAAATATAGACAAAACGTATCGGTGCTCATCGGTCATTGGACATAAACATTACACAACAATTTGAAGATCGCAAATTCAACAATGAGTGGTTTGTAAGGACTCGTGACAGTGAATAACTGCAAGCATTGCAACTGGGAAGTCGGGAATAATACATTTTGAACGGTCATTCAACTCGGAATTGTAAATACAGCATCTTTCTCTTTGATGATAACATTTGCCCACGAAGGACCGGTGCACCACTTTCCTGTTCAAGCACATCCCCACAACGTTAGTCCAAAAATGTCTAATGCTGCTTCATAAATGATGTAGGATGCCAGAGAGATATGTATACTGTAGCAAAGAAAGTAATACTAGTATACATAAGTGTATGCTGTGTAGTAAGCTGTTAGTTGCCCATGTGCCTTACCTTAATAATTTGGTCTATTTTTTCACCAATGCATCATTGTAAACACATCGTTCGTGGCCAGTGTTTGCTTGTTTGCAAACGTTTTGTGTATAGATTGACAGTGCTCCTGATAGTAGTACACTGTAAGAACAGCCCATGTTCTGAATTCTGTCGCTGAACATTTCAAAAGTGCTGAACAAATAGGTATACTGACCACGTCCGTTCGAGCTCGCTCACCACGTTCGTCCTAGCTCACTCACCACGTCCGTCCTAGCTCACTCACCACGTCCGTCCTAGCTCACTCATCACGTCCGTCCTAGCTCACTCACCACGTCCGTCCTAACTCGCTCATCCGTCCTAGCATGCTCACCACGTCCGTCCTAGCTCGCTCACCATGTCCATCCTAGCTCACTCACCACGTCCGTCCTAGCTCACTCACCACGTCCGTCCTAGCTCACTCACCACGTCCGTCCTAGCTCACTCACCACGTCCATCCGAGCTCGCCACGTCCGTCCTAGCTCGCTCACCACGTCCGTCCTAGCTCACTCACCACGTCCATCCTAGCTCACTCACCACGTCCGTCCTAGCTCACTCACCACGTCCATCCGAGCTCGCCACGTCCGTATTAGCTCGCTCACCACGTCCGTCCTAGCTCGCTCACCACGTCCGTCCTAGCTCGCTCACCACGTCCGTCCTAGCTCGCTCACCACGTCCGTCCTAGCTCGCTCACCACGTCCGTCCTAGCTCGCTCACCACGTCCGTCCTAGCTCGCTCACCACGTCCGTCCTAGCTCACTCACCACGTCCGTCCTAGCTCACCACGTCCGTCCTAGCTCACTCACCACGTCCGTCCTAGCTCACTCACCACGTCCGTCCTAGCTCACTCACCACGTCCGTCCTAGCTCGCTCACCACGTCCGTCCTAGCTCACCACGTCCGTCCTAGCTCACTCACCACGTCCGTCCTAGCTCGCTCACCACGTCCGTCCTAGCTCACTCACCACGTCCGTCCTAGCTCACTCACCACGTCCGTCCTAGCTCGCTCAAGTTACGGATTGCCTTATCCGCTTGTCTTCCCCTTATGCCATAGTTTGTACTGTACATCTCAATTGTCAGTAGAAACCACATCTGTTTAATAAGCAAGTCAGCAATATCAGTTATGTTTTTTTTAAAGGCAGTAAATGAGGGGGATAGATCCCAATGAGAACACACACCGACACACATTCACACACAAGTCTTGCCATACATCAATAATTACTGGAGTGACCACCCTCTTAGAATCTTACCTGTGAAGGCCCCTGTAACATTGGAACTTCACAGCTACATTTCAAGTTTTAATGTCACATGCTCAAGTACAGTGACATTACTTTATTGCAAACTCAAAACCCAACAATGCAATAATCAATGACAATGTAATAATAGAAAAAACACATGAGAAATAAGAACACAATAAGTAAGTAAGCATATTATATACAGGGTCAGTTTTAATGCCATATTTAAAATGTGCAGGGATACTGGAGTGATGGAGGTAGATATGTATAGGGGTAAGGTGACAGGGATACTGGAGTGATGGAGGTAGATATATATAGGGGTAAGGTGACAGGGAGACTGGAGTGATGGAGGTAGATATGTATAGAGGTAAGGTGACAGGGATACTGGAGTGATGGAGGTAGATATGTATAGAGGTAAGGTGACAGGGATACTGGAGTGATAGAGGTAGATATGTATAGAGGTAAGGTGACAGGGATACTGGAGTGATGGAGGTAGATATGTATAGGGGTAACGTGACAGGGATACTGGAGTGATGGAGGTAGATATGTATAGAGGTAAGGTGACAGGGATACTGGAGTGATGGAGGTAGATATATATAGGGGTAAGGTGACAGGGATACTGGAGTGATGGAGGTAGATATGTATAGGGGTAAGGTGACAGGGATACTGGAGTGATGGAGGTAGATATGTATAGGGGTAAGGTGACAGGGATACTGGAGTGATGGAGGTAGATATGTATAGGGGTAAGGTGACAGGGATACTGGAGTGATGGAGGTAGATATGTATAGAGGTAAGGAGACATGGATACTGGAGTGATGGAGGTAGATATGTATAGGGGTAAGGTGACAGGGATACTGGAGTGATGGAGGTAGATATGTATAGAGGTAAGGTGACAGGGATACTGGAGTGATGGAGGTATATATGTATAGAGGTAAGGTGACAGGGATACTGGAGTGATGGAGGTATATATGTATAGAGGTAAGGTGACAGGGATACTGGAGTGATGGAGGTAGATATGTATAGAGGTAAGGTGACAGGGATACTGGAGTGATGGAGGTATATATGTATAGAGGTAAGGAGACAGGGATACTGGAGTGATGGAGGTAGATATGTATAGAGGTAAGGTGACAGGGATACTGGAGTGATGGAGGTATATATGTATAGAGGTAAGGTGACAGGGATACTGGAGTGATGGAGGTATATATGTATAGAGGTAAGGTGACAGGGATACTGGAGTGATGGAGGTAGATATGTATAGAGGTAAGGTGACAGGGATACTGGAGTGATGGAGGTATATATGTATAGAGGTAAGGTGACAGGGATACTGGAGTGATGGAGGTAGATATGTATAGAGGTAAGGTGACAGGGATACTGGAGTGATGGAGGTAGATATGTATAGAGGTAAGGTGATACATGATACTGGAGTGATGGAGGTAGATATGTATAGGGGTAAGGTGACAGGGAGACTGGAGTGATGGAGGTAGATATGTATAGGGGTAAGGTGACAGGGATACTGGAGTGATGGAGGTAGATATGTATAGGGGTAAGGTGACAGGGAGACTGGAGTGATGGAGGTAGATATGTATAGGGGTAAGGTGACAGGGATACTGGAGTGATGGAGGTAGATATGTATAGGGGTAAGGAGACGGGGAAACTGGAGTGATGGAGGTAGATATGTATAGGGGTAAGGTGACAGGGATACTGGAGTGATGGAGGTAGATATGTATAAGGGTAAGGTGACAGGGAGACTGGAGTGATGGAGGTAGATATGTATAGGGGTAAGGTGACAGGGATACTGGAGTGATGGAGGTAGATATGTATAGAGGTAAGGTGACACATGATACTGGAGTGATGGAGGTAGATATGTATAGGGGTAAGGTGGAGTGATGGAGGTAGATATGTATAGGGGTAAGGTGGAGTGATGGAGGTAGATATGTATAGGGGTAAGGTGGAGTGATGGAGGTAGATATGTATAGGGGTAAGGTGGAGTGATGGAGGTAGATATGTATAAGGGTAAGGTGACAGGGAGACTGGAGTGATGGAGGTAGATATGTATAGGGGTAAGGTGACAGGGATACTGGAGTGATGGAGGTAGATATGTATAGGGGTAAGGTGACAGGGATACTGGAGTGATGGAGGTAGATATGTATAGGGGTAAGGAGACAGGGATACTGGAGTGATGGAGGTAGATATGTATAAGGGTAAGGTGACAGGGATACTGGAGTGATGGAGGTAGATATGTATAGGGGTAAGGTGACAGGGATACTGGAGTGATGGAGGTAGATATGTATAGGGGTAAGGTGACAGGGATACTGGAGTGATGGAGGTAGATATGTATAGGGGTAAGGTGGAGTGATGGAGGTAGATATGTATAGGGGTAAGGTGACAGGGATACTGGAGTGATGGAGGTAGATATGTATAAGGGTAAGGTGACAGGGATACTGGAGTGATGGAGGTAGATATGTATAGGGATAAGGTGACAGGGAGACTGGAGTGATGGAGGTAGATATGTATAGGGGTAAGGTGACAGGGATACTGGAGTGATGGAGGTAGATATGTATAGGGATAAGGTGACAGGGATACTGGAGTGATGGAGGTAGATATGTATAGGGGTAAGGTGACAGGGATACTGGAGTGATGGAGGTAGATATGTATAAGGGTAAGGTGACAGGGATACTGGAGTGATGGAGGTAGATATGTATAAGGGTAAGGTGACAGGGAGACTGGAGTGATGGAGGTAGATATGTATAGAGGTAAGGTGACAGGGATACTGGAGTGATGGAGGTAGATATGTATAGGGGTAAGGTGACAGGGATACTGGAGTGATGGAGGTAGATATGTATAAGGGTAAGGTGACAGGGATACTGGAGTGATGGAGGTAGATATGTATAGAGGTAAGGTGACAGGGATACTGGAGTGATGGAGGTAGATATGTATAGGGGTAAGGTGACAGGGATACTGGAGTGATGGAGGTAGATATGTATAAGGGTAAGGTGACAGGGATACTGGAGTGATGGAGGTAGATATGTATAGGGGTAAGGTGACAGGGATACTGGAGTGATGGAGGTAGATATGTATAAGGGTAAGGTGACAGGGATACTGGAGTGATGGAGGTAGATATGTATAAGGGTAAGGTGACAGGGATACTGGAGTGATGGAGGTAGATATGTATAGGGGTAAGGTGACAGGGATACTGGAGTGATGGAGGTAGATATGTATAGGGGTAAGGTGACAGGGATACTGGAGTGATGGAGGTAGATATGTATAGGGGTAAGGTGACAGGGATACTGGAGTGATGGAGGTAGATATGTATAGGGGTAAGGTGACAGGGATACTGGAGTGATGGAGGTAGATATATATAGGGATAAGGTGACAGGGATACTGGAGTGATGGAGGTAGATATGTATAGGGGTAAGGTGACAGGGATACTGGAGTGATGGAGGTAGATATATATAGGGATAAGGTGACAGGGATACTGGAGTGATGGAGGTAGATATGTATAGGGGTAAGGTGACAGGGATACTGGAGTGATGGAGGTAGATATGTATTGAGGTAAGGTGACACATGATACTGGAGTGATGGAGGTAGATATGTATAGGGGTAAGGTGACAGGGATACTGGAGTGATGGAGGTAGATATGTATAGGGGTAAGGTGACAGGGATACTGGAGTGATGGAGGTAGATATGTATAGGGGTAAGGTGACAGGGATACTGGAGTGATGGAGGTAGATATGTATAGGGGTAACGTGACAGGGATACTGGAGTGATGGAGGTAGATATGTATAGGGGTAAGGAGACGGGGAAACTGGAGTGATGGAGGTAGATATGTATAGGGTTAAGGTGACAGGGATACTGGAGTGATGGAGGTAGATATGTATAGGGGTAAGGTGACAGGGATACTGGAGTGATGGAGGTAGATATGTATAGGGGTAAGGTGACAGGGATACTGGAGTGATGGAGGTAGATATGTATAGGGGTAACGTGACAGGGATACTGGAGTGATGGAGGTAGATATGTATAGGGGTAAGGAGACATGGATACTGGAGTGATGGAGGTAGATATGTATAGGGGTAAGGTGACAGGGAAACTGGTGTGATGGAGGTAGATATGTATAGAGGTAAGGTGACAGGGATACTGGAGTGATGGAGGTAGATATATATAGGGGTAAGGTGACAGGGATACTGGAGTGATGGAGGTAGATATGTATAAGGGTAAGATGACAGGGATACAGGAGTGATGGAGGTAGATATGTATAGGGGTAAGGTGACAGGGATACTGGAGTGATGGAGGTAGATATGTATAGGGGTAAGGTGTGTTAGTGTGTAGGGCCCTGTGAGTGTGCATAGAGACAGTGTTTTAGTGTGTAGGGCCCTGTGAGTGTGCACAGAGATAGTGTGTTAGTGTGTAGGGCCCTGTGAGTGTGCATAGAGACAGTGTGTTAGTGTGTAGGGCCCTGTGAGTGTGCATAGAGACAGTGTGTTAGTGTGTAGGGCCCTGTGAGTGTGCATAGAGACAGTGTGTTAGTGTGTAGGGCCCTGTGAGTGTGCATAGAGACAGTGTGTTAGTGTGTAGGGCCCCTTGAGTGTGCATAGAGACAGTGCAAAAATAAACGCTCAGTAAAGATACAAGGTTAACTCAGATAGTCCATGTAGCTATTTTGTTATCTATTTATCAGTTATTTTTCCTTGGGGATAGAAGCTGTTCAGGAGCCTGTTGGTGTCAGACTTGATGCACCGGTACCTCTTACAGTGTGGAAGCAGAGAGAATAGTCTATGGCTTGGGTGGCTGGAGTCTAATGATTTTTCAGGCCTTCCTTCCACACCTGATATAGATGTCCTGGATGGCAGGAAGCTCGGCCCCAGTAATGTACTCCGCTGTCCGCACCACCCACTGTTGCGCCATACTCAGCTGTCCGCACCACCCACTGTTGCGCCATGCAATCGAGGGCGGTGCTATTTCCATACTAGGCAGTGATGCAGCCAGTCAAGATCCTATCAATGGTACAGCAGTAGAACTGTTTAAGGATTTGAGGGCCCATGCAAAACTTTTTTAACCTCCTTAGGGGGAAGAGGCACGTCACACGTTCTTCATGACTGTGCGTGTGTGTTTGGACCATTTTAAGTCTTGTGATTAGGACACCGAGAAACCTGACGCTCTTGACCTGCTCCACTGCAGCCTCGTCGATGTGGATAGGGGCTCCACTGCAGCCCCGTCGATGTGGATAGGGGCTCCACTGCAGCCTCGTCGATGTGGATAGGGGCTCCACTGCAGCCTCGTCGATGTGGATAGGGGCTCCACTGCAGCCCCGTCGATGTGGATAGGGGCTCCACTGCAGCCCCGTCGATGTGGATAGGGGCTCCACTGCAGCCTCGTCGATATGGATAGGGGCTCCACTGCAGCCCCGTCGATGTGGATAGGGGCTCCACTGCAGCCTCGTCGATGTGGATAGGGGCTCCACTGCAGCCCTGTCGATGTGGATAGGGGCTCCACTGCAGCCCCGTCGATGTGGATGGTGGCTTCACTGCAGCCCTTTCGATGTGGATAGGGGCGTGGTCGCTCCCCCGTTTCCTGCAGTCTATGATCCGCACCTCTCTTCCTCAACGTCTTACTGACATTGAGGGAGAGATTGATTCTCCGGCACCACATTGCAAGGTCACTGACCTCCTCCCTTTAGGCTGACTCATCGTCGCCGGTGATCAGGCCTACCACCGTTGTGTCGTCAGCAAACTTGATGGTGTTGGAGTCGTGATTGGCCACGCAGTCGTGAATGAACAGGGAGTACAGGAGAGGACTAACCACACACCCCTGTGGGGCCCCAGTGTTGAGGGTCAGCGTGGCAGAGGTGATGTTGCCTATCCTCAGCATCTGGGGTCGGACGGTCAGGAAGTCCAGGATCCAGTTGCAGAGGGAGGTGTTCAGACCCAGAGTCCTGAGCTTGGTGATGAGCTTGGAAGGGACAATGGTGTTGAACACTGAGCTGTAGTCAATGAACAGCATTCTCGCATAGGTATTCCGCTTATCTAGGTGGGTGAGGTCAGTGTGGAGAGCAAATGGAGTTGGACTAGGGAAGAGTTCCCCAAATTTGGCCCCCCCAAGTTTTCTGTGCCCAAATAAAAACGTTGGGGATTTTTAATTCTTGGACATAAAAGACAAGGAAATAAAAAACACAAGGAAATCTGCTCCAAGTCATTTTAATTTAAGAAATCTGTTCCCAAGTATTCCCACGCATAATATAGAGAAGATGTGATCGTATATAAATGTAAGCAAGGTTTGAAATGATTGTTTTAGTCAAACATATCTATTTGTGCTTCTCACGGTCTTTGCATCTCCAAATGATTAGTAATTATGTTCCGGCCCCCCGACCATCCACGCAAGAAAAAAATTAAACCTATGGTTTGGGATGGTGGAGTTAATGTGTTCCATAATCAGCCTCTCAAAGCACTTCCGGGTTACAGAAGTGAGTGGTACAGGGAGGTAGTCATTGTGACATGAAGCCTTAGAGCTCTTGGGGACAGGAATGATGGTGGTGGTCACCAGCTGTTTCTGTAACACCACAGTGTGATACTGCCTTTTTGTTTGATTGTTATTCAAACTGTTGTTGAGGCATTAGAGTATATGCAAAAATTATATCATCTATTCCAGCTTCAGAAGTGTTTCGCCTACTGCCTGTCTGACCTTTATTTGAAGTTTTCTTTTGTTAAACAAGCATCAGTCTTTGTAATAACTATTGTATGTTCTAATTTACTATTCAGAAATTGTGACTCTCAGAAATTTAAATAATGACTTAAAAATATCATATGATTGTTTATGCCATGGGTGGATTTCCAATTGTTGATTCATTTATTATTTTGGAATCGGAATAAACCGATTCCATTAGGAATAAACCGATTCAATTAGGAATAAATCGATTCCATTAGGAATAAACCAATTCCATTAGGAATAAACCGATTCCATTAGGAATAAACCGATTCCATTAGGAATAAACCGATTCCATTAGGAATAAACCTATTCCATTAAGAATAAACCGATTCCATTAGGAATAAACCGATTCCATTAGGAATAAACCGATTCCATTAGGAATAAACCGATTCCATTAGGAATAAATCGATTCCATTAGGAATAAACCAATTCCATTAGGAATAAATCGATTCCATTAGGAATAAACCGATTCCCCATTAGGAATAAACCAATTCCATTGGGAATAAACCGATTCAATTAGGAATAAACCGATTCCATTAGGAATAAACCGATTCCATTAGGAATAAACCAATTCCATTAGGAATAAACCGATTCCATTAGGAATAAACCAATTCCATTAGGAATAAACCAATTCCTTTAGGAATAAACCAATACCATTAGAATAAACCAATTATCTTAGCCATTTGTATCATGCCTTTGTTTAGGCTTCTAGATGTGGATGTGAAGCTGATTGTCAAGTATTTTATCATGTAGTTTCTTCAATAGCATTAAGAACAAAGTGGAGAATCAATGAAATCAGTGACAATCTCAGTGGGCTCGTTTGAGTGATGCAACCGACTGCAGAAAAGTTGAGTGAAGTTGGTGCGTCTGCAACGGCCGAAAGTCAGACACTGATGTGGTTTCCCAACAGCAAGGCACAGTGCAGTGGCAGTGTTGCCATCGTTTATATACTTACATTGTTTTTGTACTGTCTAAATCATTTCCAACCCATGTATCGCACACTCACAAACTTTCAATGTATTGTATTAGTTATTTTATATATTGTGCAGAATGGCTAATAAGAAGAAAAGATTAAGATGTGCAAAAGAACACAGACCCTGGACAGAGGAACTCTGCCTAGAAGGCCAGCATCACGGAGTCGCCTCTTCACTGTGGACGTGGACACTGGACAGAGGAATTCTGCCTAGAAGGCCAGCATCTCGGAGTCGCCTCTTCACTGTTGATGTTGAGAGTGGTGTTTTGCGGGTTCTATTTAATGAAGCTGCCAGTTGAGGACTTGTGAGGCGTCTGTTTCTCAAACTAGACACTGTAATGTACTTGACCTCCTGCTCAGTTGTGCAGTGGGGCCTCCCTCCTCTTTCTATTCTTGTTAGAGCCAGTTTGCGTTGTTCTGTGAAGGGAGCATAGCATTCGTTTCTCAGAACAAGAATAGACTTTCAGTTTCAGAGGAAATGTCTTTGTTTCTGGCCATTTGTAGCATGTTATCGAACCCACAAATGCTGATGCTCCAGATACTGAACTAGTCTAAAGAAGGCCAGTTTTATTGCTTCTTTAATCAAAACAACAGTTTTCAGCTTTGCTAACATAATTGCAAATGGGGTTTCTAATGATCAATTAGCTTTTTAAAATTATAACTTGGGTAAGCTAACACAACGTGCCATTGGAACACAGGAGTGATGGTTGCTGATAATGGGCCTCTCTACGCCTATGTAGATATTCCACAGAAAATCTGTCGTTTCCAGCTACAATAGTCATTTACAAAATTAATGTCTACTCTGTATTTCTGATCAATGTGGTGTTATTTTAATGGACGAAAATTGTGCTTTTGCTTTTCTTTAAAAAACAAATGACATTTCTAAGTGACCCCAAACTTTTGAACGGTAGCATATTTTTAACATTTTAATTTACTGTTCCATATTTTATTGAACTTGTACTTGTTGTCTTAATTATGCATTTGGTCCAAAATACTATCCTAGAAGCAGTCATATTTACAATGGACCATGAATAGTTTTTTGCAAATAAGATAGCTATATCAACACCCTTCTAGTCAATGTAACAGGTCCATTTGTAGCCATGCTTAAACACAGCTATATCAACACCCTTCTAGTGTAACAGGTCCATGTAGCCATGCTTAAACACAGCTATATCAACACCCTTCTAGTCAATGTAACAGGTCCATTTGTAGCCATGCTTAAACACAGCTATATCAACACCCTTCTGGTCAATGTAACAGGTCCATTTGTAGCCATGCTTAAACACAGCTATATCAACACCCTTCTAGTGTAACAGGTCCATGTAGCCATGCCTAAACACAGCTATATCAACACCCTTCTAGTCAATGTAACAGGTCCATTTGTAGCCATGCTTAAACACAGCTATATCAACACCCTTCTAGTGTAACAGGTCCATGTAGCCATGCCTAAACACAGCTATATCAACACCCTTCTAGTCAATGTAACAGGTCCATGTAGCCATGTCTAAACACAGCTATATCAACACCCTTCTAGTGTAACAGGTCCATGTAGCCATGCCTAAACACAGCTATATCAACACCCTTCTAGTGTAACAGGTCCATGAAGCCATGCCTAAACACAGCTATATCAACACCCTTCTAGTGTAGCAGGTCCATGTAGCCATGTGCTACCAATTAGACAAAACGAAACGAACACAGAACAACGGATCGGCGATAGCTAGTAGACCGGCGACGACGACCGCCGAGCGCCACCCGAACAAGAAGGGGAGTCACCTTCGGTAATATTCGTGACACTGACCTTAGAGGGCCGTTTTATTTCTCTATGTGGTTAGGTCAGGGTGTGATTTGGGGTGGGCATTCTATTTTGTCTGTTTCTTTGTTTTGGCCGAGTATGGTTCCCAATCTGAGGCAGCTGTCTATCGTTGTCTCTGTTTGGGAATCATACTTAGGCAGCCTTTTCCCCACATGTGTTTGTGGGTAGTTTATTTTTCTGTTTAGTCTCTGTTACCTGACATAACTGTTCCCTTCGTTTTGTTACTTTGTTCAAGTGTTTTTTTGATAATCATGAACACTTTTCACACTGCGCTTTGGTCCACTCCTTCCGACACCAGGCGTTACAAGTATGTCCAACGTAAATAATCAAAGCCCTAGATTACTCTATATTTGCAACACTATTGCGGAGTACACCCGCTCATCATCAAATCAAATCAAATGTATTTATATAGCCCTTCGTACATCAGCTGATATCTCAAAGTGCTGTACAGAAACCCAGCAAGGAGCCATCATGTCAGGTAGTCCTGGGGCACGGTCCTAGGGCTCAGGTCCTCCGAGAGAGAGAAAGAAAGAGAGAATTAGAGAGAGCATATGTGGGGTGGCCGGTCCTCTTCTGGCTGTGCCGGGTGGAGATTATAACAGAACGTGGCCAAGATGTTCAAATGTTCATAAATGACCAGCATGGTTGAATAATAGTAAGGCAGAACAGTTGAAACTGGAGCAGCAGCATGGCCAGGTGGACTGGGGACAGCAAGGAGTCATCATGTCAGGTAGTCCTGGGACATGGTCCTAGGGCCCAGGCCAGTTGAAACTGGAGCAGCAGCATGGCCAGGTGGACTGGGGACTGCAAGGAGTCATCATGTCAGGTAGTCCTGGGGCATGGTCCTAGGGCTCAGGTCCTCCGAGAGAGAGAAAGAAAGAGAGAAGGAGAGAATTAGAGAACGCACACTTAGATTCACACAGGACACCGAATAGGACAGGAGAAGTACTCCAGATATAACAAACTGACCCTAGCCCCCCGACACATAAACTACTGCAGCATAAATACTGGAGGCTGAGACAGGAGGGGTCAGGAGACACTGTGGCCCCATCCGAGGACACCCCCGGACAGGGCCAAACAGGAAGGATATAACCCCACCCACTTTGCCAAAGCACAGCCCCCACACCACTAGAGGGATATCTTCAACCACCAACTTACCATCCTGAGACAAGGCCGAGTATAGCCCACAAAGATCTCCACCACGGCACAACCCGAGGGGGGGCGCCAACCCAGACAGGCTGACCACAACAGTGAATCAACCCACCCAGGTGACGCACCCCCCCCCCAGGGACGGCATGAGAGAGCCCCAGCAAGCCAGTGACTCAGCCCCCGTAACAGGGTTAGAGGCAGAGAATCCCAGTGGAAAGAGGGGAACCGGCCAGGCAGAGACAGCAAGGGCGGTTCGTTGCTCCAGAGCCTTTCCGTTCACCTTCCCACTCCTGGGCCAGACTACACTCAATCATATGACCCACTGAAGAGATGAGTCTTCAGTAAAGACTTAAAGGTTGAGACCGAGTTTGCGTCTCTGACATGGGTAGGCAGACCGTTCCATAAAAATGGAGCTCTATAGGAGAAAGCCCTGCCTCCAGCTGTTTGCTTAGAAATTCTAGGGACAATCAGGAGGCCTGCGTCTTGTGACCGTAGCGTACGTGTAGGTATGTACGGCAGGACCAAATCAGAGAGATAGGTAGGAGCAAGCCCATGTAATGCTTTGTAGGTTAGCAGTAAAACCTTGAAATCAGCCCTTGCTTTGACAGGAAACCAGTGTAGAGAGGCTAGCACCGGAGTAATATGATCAAATTATTTGGTTCTAGTCAGGATTCTAGCAGCCGTATTTAGCACTAACTGAAGTTTATTTAGTGCTTTATCCGGGTTGCCGGAAAATAGAGCATTGCAGTAGTCTAACCTAGAAGTGACAAAAGCATGGATTAATTTTTCTGCACCATTTTTGGACAGAAAGTTTCTCATTTTTGCAATGTTACGTAGATGGAAAAAGGCTGTCCTCGAAATGGACTTGATATGTTCTTCAAAAGAGAGATCAGGGTCCAGAGTAACGCCGAGGTCCTTCACAGTTTTATTTGAGACGACTGTACAACCATTAAGATTAATTGTCAGATTCAACAGAAG
This sequence comes from Oncorhynchus gorbuscha, assembly GCF_021184085.1. NCBI lineage: Eukaryota > Metazoa > Chordata > Actinopteri > Salmoniformes > Salmonidae > Oncorhynchus > Oncorhynchus gorbuscha. Next base: position 2,925,333 of record NC_060191.1, read on the forward strand.
ATCTCTTTGTTTCTTGGGACCTAGAACAAGCATCTCTGTTTGATGGTTCACCATCCAAATAGTTTAATTAGCTGGCCAGTGTAATAGCACCAATACTTTTGGCATGATATTGATTCCATACATATCCTTCACATTTAGTGGTGCTATCACACTGGCCAGCTAATTCAACTATTTGGGTGATGAACAGGTGTACACCGCAATAGTGTTGCAAATACAGAGTTATTTTCTATGACTACAAATCGCTTTCTAAGTGTGAGAACTTTTTGTCTTTATGGCAGTCATTTTACTTAAGGCCCTTGGAAATGACCTGCAATCTGCAGGTATAAAAACATTCTAATGCAATATATCGATTTACAAATACAAATAAAAACGTGTTTGTTTGTGGATAGTGAATTGCATTTGTGAATAGCGATTTTCATTTGTAGAAAGTGATTTACATATGTGGATTGGTGATTTTGTTGCAACCCTTATTACCAGTCTGTTCAATCTCTTTTTTGTATCATCTGAGATTGATAAAGATTGGAAAGCGGTCGCGGTCACCCCCTCTTCAAAGGGGGAGACACTCTTGACCCAAACTGTTACAGACCTATATCCATCCTGCCCTGCCTTCATAAAAGTCTTTGAAAGCCAAGTCAACAAACAGATCACCGACCATTACGAATCCCACCATACCTTCTCCGCTATGCAATCTGGTTTCCGAGCTGGTCACCGGTTCACCTCAGCCGATATCATAACGGCGATCGATATGAAACAGTACTGTGCAGCCGTCTTCATCGACCTGGCCAAGGCTTTCAACTCTGTCAATCACAGTATTCTTGTCGGCAGACTCAACAGCCTTGGTTTCTCTAATGACTGCCTCGCCTGGTTCACTAACTACTTCTCAGATAGAGTTCAGTGTGTCAAATCTGAGGGCCTGTTGTCCAGACCTCTGGCAGTCTCTATGGGGGTGCCACAGGGTTCAATTCTCAGGCCTACTCTTTTCTCGATATATATCAATGATGTCGCTCTTGCTGCTGGTGATTCTGTGATCTACTTCTACACAGATGACAACATTCCGTATACATCTGGCCCTTCTTTGGACACTGTGTTAACAAACCTCCAAACGAGCTTCAACGCTATACAACAATCCTCCAACTGCTCTTAAATGCTAGTAAAACTAAATCCATGCACTTCAGCCGATCGCTGCCCGCCCCTGCCCGCCCGACTAGCGTCACTTCTTTGGACGGTTCTGACATAGAATATGTGGACAACTACAAATACCTAGGTGTCTGGCTAAACTGTAAACCCTCCTTCCTGACTCACATTAAGCATCTCCAATCCAAAGTTAAATCTAGAATTGGCTTCCTATTTCGCAACAAAGTTCTTCACTCATGCTGCCAAACATACCCTTGTAAACTGACCATCCGACCGATCTTGACTTCGGCGATGTCATTTACAAAATAGCCTCCAACACTCTACTCAGCAAATTTGATGCAGTCTATCACAGTGTAATTTGTTTTGTCACCAAAGTTCCATATACAACCCATCATTGCGACCTGTATGCTCTCATTGGCTGGCCCATGCTAGATATTCGTGACCAAACCCATTGGCTCCAGGTCATCTATAAGTCTTTGCTAGGTAAAGCCCCGCCTTTTCTCAGCTCACTGGTCACCATAGCAACTCCCACCAGTAGCACGCCCTCCAGCAGGTATATTTCACTGGTCATCCCCAAAGCCAACACCTCCTTTGGTCACCTTTCCTTCCAGTTCTCTGCTGCCAATGATTGGAACGAATTGCAAAAATCACTGAAGTTGGAGACTTATATCTTATATATGATTTACACTTGTGGAAAGGGATTTACATTTGTGGATTGGTACTTATTTGTACAGATCATGATACACGAATACAAAATGCATGCTGTGAGTTCACAATACATTTGGCATGATATTGATCCCATAGTGACCATTGACTTGAGAAAATGTATCCACTCAAACGAGCCCAGTATCTTGATGTTGCGGTTGCGCAGTAGAGACCCACTCTAACCAGACGATGGGCGGGTTCCAGGGAGGGCAGTCTCTCGAGTCAAATCGGTTTTCGTGACTTGGTCGCTCCTCCTCTCTCCATCGTTTCTAGCAAGCTAGCTAGATAACTAGGAGAGCTACCTTGAAGTTTGGAGACTCAAAGTGGATAAGGGGGAAACAGGCTGACGGAAAATGGCAGACGTCGAGGGAGAGGGAATTAATTCGGTGGCACCTCGGTTAGTTCAGCCATCCTCTCCTAACCGCACCGGTGCCAGCCCAACGCAGGGCACCGGCAGTTGCCAAACGGTGACTACCGTTACGTCAGGCCCGCGACTGGTGCGGATAGTCAAGTCTGACTCGGGATATGGCTTCAATGTCCGGGGACAGGTTAGCGAAGGAGGACAACTACGGAGCATCAACGGGGAATTGTATGCCCCGCTACAGCATGTTAGTGCTGTTTTACCGGGAGGTGCAGCGGACAGAGCCGGTATCTCGAAAGGGGACCGGATTCTGGAAGTGTAAGTAAGAGTTAGCTTGCTATCTGGTAGCTGCTAACTTCATGCGTAAGCAAGCTCAATGGTAGATATTTGGTCAAGGCAGGGCAAAACAAACAGACCACAGCAAAGTTAAAAAGGACGCTAATTGTCATGTCAGCTCCTCTGCACTGCAGTTGGTTCGTGAAACAACGTGTTCTGTTGACCCAAATTTAAGCTCGCTAGCTAACGTTAACTCCATAATTCACAAGCTGTTGTCCTCGGCTCAGTGCAACGACATAAACGATCATAGCAAGCAACGTTAAATGACATGTTTCACTTGAACTGGAGACTAGGTTAACAAAGCCTTGCTAACTCATGCATCAGTCTGTGCTTGTGCCAGTCTTATCGGGAGTGTCCAGGGCAGAAGAGCCGGTTCATCCCAATGAAAAGACGGTCTGTGTGAGAGCATGTGATCATTACGAGTTCCAGTCACACTGACTCTCTGAACTTGGATACAAGCTAACTATATTAACACCAGCACACACACAGGGTCCTTCCTTCCCTACACATCACGTTACCAGAAAAACAGCATCTGTCATTCTTATTAACAACAGAAACAGATAATAGAAAAATGGCCATTCAATGCGTGTGCACATTCATAGTACTATTTTACCTACTTGCCTTGATGATAATAGGTATTTTAATAGTGTGCCCAAATACTTTCTATCTCATCTCAATTAAATGTCCTAAATGTAATAGATCAACAATAGCCATAGTATGCCATCTCTGTGTCTGGATGCGGATGCTGCAATATATAGAGAGTGCAGTGTGTCTGTCTGGTCTTTGCGACAGGTTTAGTATGCACAGGGGTAGCTAGCTTGGTGATGTTAGGTTCTGTTGCCATGGCAAGGAGCAGGCAGCATACAGCTCAGCATCAGTACCTGTGTGTGTGTGTGTGTGTGTGTGTGTGTGTGTGTGTGTGTGTGTGTGTGTGTGTGTGTGTGTGTGTGTGTGTGTGTGTGTGTGTGTTGAGCAGCACAATTATCTATGCCAGCAAGTATCTATGACACCTGCCCATGTGCTCCATATGCTCACACACCGCAGTCCCTCAGTGTTAGCTGCAGTGCTTGTGGAGCATCTCCACAGCATTCCAAAATCCACACTCCTCAGCAACACAGTCCCAGAGAGAACACACACACAAATACACACACACAGTCCCAGAGAGAACACACACACACAGTCCCAGAGAGAACACACACACACAGTCCCAGAGAGAACACACACACACAGCCCCAGAGAGAACACACACACACAGCCCCAGAGAGAACACACACAGTCCCAGAGAGAACACACACAGTCCCAGAGAGAACACACACACACAGTCCCAGAGAGGACGGACACACACAGTCCCAGAGAGAACACACACACACACAGTCCCAGAGAGAACACACACACACACAGTCCCAGAGAGAACACACACACACAGTCCCAGAGAGAACACACACACACAGTCCCAGAGAGAACACACACACAGTCCCAGAGAGAACACACACACAGTCCCAGAGAGAACACACACACACACACAGTCCCAGAGAGAACACACACACACACACACACACACACACACACACACAGTCCCAGAGAGAACACACACAGTCCCAGAGAACGCACACAAACAGTCCCAGAGAGAACGCACACAAACAGTCCCAGAGAACACACACAAACAGTCCCAGAGAGAACACACACAAACAGTCCCAGAGAACACACACAAACAGTCCCAGAGAGAACACACACAGTCCCAGAGAGAACACACACACACACACAGTCCCAGAGAGAACACACACACACACACACACACACACACACACACACACACACACACACACACACACACACACACACACACACACACACACACACACACACACACACACACACACACACACAGTCCCAGAGAGAACACACACACACACAGTCCCAGAGAGAACACACACAGTCCCAGAGAACGCACACATACAGTCCCAGAGAACGCACACAAACAGTCCCAGAGAGAACACACACAAACAGTCCCAGAGAGAACACACACAGTCCCAGAGAGAACACACAAATCAAAATCAAATCAAATTTTATTTGTCACATACACATGGTTAGCAGATGTTAATGCGAGTGTAGCGAAATGCTTGTGCTTCTAGTTCCGACAATGCAGTTATAACCAACAAGTAATCTAACTAACAATTCCAAAACTACTGTCTTATACACAGTGTAAGGGGATAAGGAACATGTACATAAGGATATATGAATGAGTGATGGTACAGAGCAGCATACAGTAGATGGTATCGAGTACAGTATATACATATGAGATGAGTGTGTAGACAAAGTAAACAAAGTGGCATAGTTAAAGTGGCTAGTGATACATGTGTTACATAAGGATGCAGTCGATGATGTAGAGTACAGTATATACGTATACATATGAGATGAATAATGTAGGGTATGTAACATTATATAAGGTAGCATTGTTTAAACAGTCCCAGAGAGAACGCACACACACACAGTCCCAGAGAACACACACACACACACAGTCCCAGAGAACACACACACACACACAGTCCCAGAGAACACACACACACACAGTCCCAGAGAACACACACACACACAGTCCCAGAGAGAACACACACAGTCCCAGAGAGAACACACACAGTCCCAGAGAACACACACACACACAGTCCCAGAGAACACACACACACACAGTCCCAGAGAACACACACACACACACAGTCCCAGAGAACACACACACACACACAGTCCCAGAGAACACACACACACAGTCCCAGAGAACACACACACACACACAGTCCCAGAGAACACACACACACACAGTCCCAGAGAACACACACACACAGTCCCAGAGAGAACACACACAGTCCCAGAGAGAACACACACAGTCCCAGAGAACACACACACACACAGTCCCAGAGAACACACACACACACAGTCCCAGAGAACACACACACACACAGTCCCAGAGAACACACACACACACAGTCCCAGAGAACACACACACACACACACACAGTCCCAGAGAACACACACACACACACACACACACACACACACACACACACACACACACACACACACACGAACACACACACACACGAACACACACACACAGTCCCAGAGAGAACACACACACACACAGTCCCAGAGAACACACACACACAGTCCCAGAGAGAACACACACACACACACACAGTTCCAGAGAGAACACACACACACAGTCCCAGAGAGAACACACACACACAGTCCCAGAGAGAACACACACAGTCCCAGAGAGAACACACACACACACACAGTCCCAGAGAGAACACACACACAGTCCCAGAGAGAACAAACACACACACAGTCCCAGAGAGAACACACACACACACAGTCCCAGAGAGGACACACACACACACAGTCCCAGAGAGAACACACACACACAGTCCCAGAGAGAACACACACACACAGTCCCAGAGAGAACACACACACACAGTCCCAGAGAGAACACACACACACAGTCCCAGAGAGAACACACACACACACAGTTCCAGAGAGAACACACACACACAGTTCCAGAGAGAACACACACACACAGTCCCAGAGAGAACACACACACACACACAGTCCCAGAGAACACACACACAGTCCCAGAGAGAACACACACACACAGTCCCAGAGAGAACACACACACACACACAGTCCCAGAGAGAACACACACACAGTCCCAGAGAGGACGGACACACACACACAGTCCCAGAGAGGACGGACACACACACACAGTCCCAGAGAACACACACACAGTCCCAGAGAGAACACACACACACAGTCCCAGAGAGAACACACACACACACAGTCCCAGAGAGAACACACACACAGTCCCAGAGAGGACGGACACACACACACAGTCCCAGAGAGGACGGACACACACACACACAGTCCCAGAGAGAACACACACACACACACACACACACACACACACACACACACACACACACACACACACACACACACACACACACACACACACACACACACACACACACACACACACACACACACACACACACACACACACACAGTCCCAGAGAGAACACACACACAGTCCCAGAGAGAACACACACACACACACACACAGTCCCAGAGAGAACATACACACAGTCCCAGAGAGAACACACACACACACACAGTCCCAGAGAGAACACACACACAGTCCCAGAGAGAACACACACACAGTCCCAGAGAGAACACACACACACACACAGTCCCAGAGAGGACACACACACACACAGTCCCAGAGAGGACGGACACACACACACACAGTCCCAGAGAGAACACACACACACACACACAGTCCCAGAGAGAACACACACACACACAGTCCCAGAGAGAACACACACACACACAGTCCCAGAGAGAACACACACACACACACAGTCCCAGAGAACACACACACACAGTCCCAGAGAGAACACACACACACAATCCCAGAGAACACACACACACACAGTCCCAGAGAGAACACACACACACACACAGTCCTAGAGAGAACACACACGCACAGTCCTAGAGAGAACACACACACACAGTCCCAGAGAGAACACACACACACACAGTCCCAGAGAGAACACACACACACAGTCCCAGAGAACACACACACACAGTCCCAGAGCGAACACACACACACACACACACAGTCCCAGAGAGAACACACACACACAGTCCCAGAGAGAACACACACACACACAGTCCCAGAGAGAACACACACACACACACACAGTCCCAGAGAGAACACACACACACACACGCACAGTCCCAGAGAGAACACACACACACACACGCACAGTCCCAGAGAGAACACACACACACACACAGTCCCAGAGAGAACACACACACACACAGTCCCAGAGAGAACACACACACACACACAGTCCCAGAGAGAACACACAAACACACAGTCCCAGAGAGAACACACACACACAGTCCCAGAGAGAACACACACACACACACACACACACACACACACACACACACACACACACACACACACACACACACACACACACACACACACACACACACACACACACACACACACACACACACACACACACACACACACAGTCCCAGAGAACACACACACACACAGTCCCAGAGAACACACACACACACAGTCCCAGAGAACACACACACACACAGTCCCAGAGAACACACACACACACAGTCCCAGAGAACACACACACACACAGTCCCAGAGAGAACACACACACACACAGTTCCAGAGAGAACACACACACACAGTCCCAGAGAGAACACACACACACACACATTCCCAGAGAGAACACACAAACACACAGTCCCAGAGAACACACACACACACACAGTCCCAGAGAGAACACACACAGTCCCAGAGAGAACACACACACACACACAGTCCCAGAGAGAACACACACACACACAGTCCCAGAGAGGACACACACACACACAGTCCCAGAGAGGACGGACACACACACACAGTCCCAGAGAACACACACACAGTCCCAGAGAGAACACACACACACACACAGTCCCAGAGAGAACACACACACACACAGTCCCAGAGAGAACACACACACACAGTCCCAGAGAGAACACACACACACAGTCCCAGAGAACACACACACACAGTCCCAGAGAGAACACACACACACACACACACACAGTCCCAGAGAGAACACACACACACACACAGTCCCAGAGAGAACACACACACACACAGTCCCAGAGAGAACACACACACACACACAGTCCCAGAGAGAACACACACACACAGTCCCAGAGAGAACACACACACACACACACAGTCCCAGAGAGAACACACACACACACACAGTCCTAGAGAGAACACACACACAGTCCTAGAGAGGACGGACACACACACACAGTCCCAGAGAACACACACACAGTCCCAGAGAGAACACACACACACACACAGTCCCAGAGAGAACACACACACACAGTCCCAGAGAGAACACACACACAGTCCCAGAGAGAACACACACACACACACAGTCCCGGAGAGAACACACACACACACACACAGTCCCAGAGAGAACACACACACACACACACAGTCCCAGAGAGAACACACACACACACAGTCCCAGAGAGAACACACACACACACAGTCCCAGAGAGAACACACACACACACACAGTCCCAGAGAACACACACACACAGTCCCAGAGAGAACACACAGACACAATCCCAGAGAACACACACACACAGTCCCAGAGAGAACACACACACACAGTCCTAGAGAGAACACACACACAGTCCTAGAGAGAACACACACACACAGTCCCAGAGAGAACACACACACACACAGTCCCAGAGAGAACACACACACACAGTCCCAGAGAGAACACACACACACAGTCCCAGAGAACACACACACACAGTCCCAGAGAGAACACACACACACACACACAGTCCCAGAGAGAACACACACACACACACAGTCCCAGAGAGAACACACACACACACAGTCCCAGAGAGAACACACACACACACACAGTCCCAGAGAGAACACACACACACAGTCCCAGAGAGAACACACACACACACACACAGTCCCAGAGAGAACACACACACACACACAGTCCTAGAGAGAACACACACACAGTCCTAGAGAGAACACACACACACAGTCCCAGAGAGAACACACACACACACAGTCCCAGAGAGAACACACACACACAGTCCCAGAGAACACACACACACAGTCCCAGAGAGAACACACACACACACGCACAGTCCCAGAGAGAACACACACACACAGTCCCAGAGAGAACACACACACACACAGTCCCAGAGAGAACACACACACACAGTCCCAGAGAGAACACACACACACACGCACAGTCCCAGAGAGAACACACACACAGTCCCAGAGAGAACACACACACACACAGTCCCAGAGAGAACACACACACAGTCCCAGAGAGAACACACACACACACAGTCCCAGAGAGAACACACACACACACAGTCCCAGAGAGAACACACACACAGTCCCAGAGAGAACACACACACACACACAGTCCCAGAGAGAACACACACAGTCCCAGAGAGAACACACACACAGTCCCAGAGAGAACACACACACAGTCCCAGAGAGAACACACACACACACAGTCCCAGAGAGAACACACACACACACAGTCCCAGAGAGGACACACACACACACAGTCCCAGAGAGGACGGACACACACACACAGTCCCAGAGAACACACACACAGTCCCAGAGAGAACACACACACACACACAGTCCCAGAGAGAACACACACACAGTCCCAGAGAGAACACACACACACACACACAGTCCCAGAGAGGACACACACACACACAGTCCCAGAGAGGACGGACACACACACACAGTCCCAGAGAGAACACACACACACACACAGTCCCAGAGAGAACACACACACACACACACAGTCCCAGAGAGAACACACACACACACAGTCCCAGAGAACACACACACACAGTCCCAGAGAGAACACACACACACACACAATCCCAGAGAACACACACACACAGTCCCAGAGAGAACACACACACACAGTCCTAGAGAGAACACACACACACAGTCCTAGAGAGAACACACACACACAGTCCCAGAGAGAACACACACACACACAGTCCCAGAGAGAACACACACACACAGTCCCAGAGAACACACACACACAGTCCCAGAGAGAACACACACACACACAGTCCCAGAGAGAACACACACACACACACAGTCCCAGAGAGAACACACACACACAGTCCCAGAGAGAACACACACACACACAGTCCCAGAGAACACACACACACACAGTCCCAGAGAGAACACACACACACACAGTCCCAGAGAGAACACACACACACAGTCCCAGAGAGAACACACAGTCCCAGAGAGAACACACACACACACAGTCCCAGAGAGAACACACACACACACAGTCCCAGAGAGAACACACACACACACAGTCCCAGAGAGAACACACACACACAGTCCCAGAGAGAACACACACAGTCCCAGAGAGAACACACACACACAGTCCCAGAGAGAACACACACACACACAGTCCCAGAGAACACACACACACAGTCCCAGAGAGAACACACACACAGTCCCAGAGAACACACACACACAGTCCCAGAGAGAACACACACACACACAGTCCCAGAGAGAACACACACACACACAGTCCCAGAGAGAACACACACACACACACAGTCCCAGAGAGAACACACACACACACAGTCCCAGAGAGAACACACACACACACAGTCCCAGAGAGAACACACACACACACACAGTCCCAGAGAGAACACACACACACACACAGTCCCAGAGAGAACACACACACACACACACAGTCCCAGAGAGAACACACACACACACACAGTCCCAGAGAACACACACACACAGTCACAGAGAGAACACACACACACACACAGTCACAGAGAACTTCTGCCTCTCAGCCCCTACCCATGCCTTTATGACAGCCTCCATTCCAGTACAAACACTCATGGTTATATGACCCACAGTTATTCCTGAATTCTAACCAGACTAGACTGGAGAAAGACTTGGAAGTGTTTTTGTCTGTCTTTCTGTGTGTGTTTGCCTCGGTCCAGTCCGTCTCTGTATGTCTGTGTGTGTGTGTGTTTGTTTTGTCTCGGTCCAGTCTGTTTCTGTATGTCTGTGTGTGTGTGTGTTTGTTTGTCTCGGTCCAGTCTGTGTGTGTATGTCTGTGTGTGTATGACTCCCTCAGCAGCTTTCAGTTAAACATTAGCCAGCCGAGAGACTAGTGATTAAAGGAAATGAGTCTGGGTTTTTTGACACCTGTAAGGGATACATGCAGTGATTAACATGTTTGGATGCATAACACACAGGCCTACAGATGACAGAATGTACCTACTGTGTTCTCTACCCACACACACTGATTAGGAGTTGTGCCGGCTGTGCGCACACTGTCAGTTTCCTTGATGAAACATTGGAGTGTGTGTATCTCTGTCATTGTCTGTTTGTTTTATGACCCCAGTGTCTTCCTCGGTGTTAACTGCAGTGCTTGTGGAGCATCTCCACTGCAGGTGGTCTGTCTGGCAGTGTTGTGTGTTGATGCTGTAATCTTTGGCCTGCCTGCTTTCTGTTCCTCTGTCACTGATGTAACAACATGATAGTTAGCCTGGGTTTACTAGGCACAGGGCTACTTTATCATTTATTTTCCTGTGAACTTATACAGAACTATCACGTTGACATCATGTGTATCCTGAAGGTAGGATTGGGTTCTTCTGTATCAATAGTTTCTACTGTGTGAACTGTGAGCCTAACTATAGTTGGTAACTGTAATATTTACTATAGGCTGCTGCAGTGCAGGCGTCAGCACTCCTGCTGCTTACACACACACACAGTCTCATGCCCTGACACGCTGCCATCTGAGTGGCCCTCTCTCTCTTTCTCTCATATGCACACACACACAGTCTCATGCCCTGACACGCTGCCATCTGAGTGGCCCTCTCTCTCTTTCTCTCATATGCACACACACACACACACACACACACACACACACACACACACACACACACACACACACACACACACACACACACACACACACACACACACACACACACACACAGTCTCATGCCCTGGCAAGCTGCCATCTGAGTGGCCCAGTCTCTCTTTCTCTCACATGCACACACACACACACACACACACACACACAGTCTCATGCCCTGGCAAGCTGCCATCTGAGTGGCCCAGTCTCTCTTTCTCTCACATACACACACACACACACACAGTCTCATGCCCTGGCAAGCTGCCATCTGAGTGGGCCCCCTCTCTCTCTCTCTCACACACACACACACACACACACACACACACACACACACACACACACACACACACACACACACACACACACACACACACACACACACACACACACACACACACACACACACACACACACACACACAGAGTCCCTGTATAGGTCACAAGTCCAGCTTACTAGCTCATGCTCTGACGCACAATCATCTGAGTGACGTGACCCCACCGTGACCCCGTTGCCATGGGAGACGTCAGAGTTCCGGCTGAGGTGAACATTAGACTTGCTGACAGCCTTATTGTGATGTCTACTGACTGACCCTTAATATAGGATGATCACTGTTATACAAGAGGGTTTGTCCATTCACACCCAGACACACCCAGACTGGTACTTAATATAGGATGATCACTGTTATACAAGAGGGTTTGTCCATTCACACCCAGACACACAGACTGGTACTTAATATAGGATGATCACTGTTATACAAGAGGGTTTGTCCAGACACACACAGACTGGCACTTAATATAGGATGACCACTGTTATACAAGAGGGTTTGTCCATTCACACCCAGACACACACAGACTGGTACTTAATATAGGATGATCACTGTTATACAAGAGGGTTTGTCTATTCACACCCAGACACACAGACTGGTACTTAATATAGGATGATCACTGTTATACAAGAGGGTTTGTCTATTCACACCCAGACACACACAGACTGGTACTTAATATAGGATGATCACTGTTATACAAGAGGGTTTGTCTATTCACACCCAGACACACAGACTGGTACTTAATATAGGATGATCACTGTTATACAAGAGGGTTTGTCTATTCACACCCAGACACACAGACTGGTACTTAATATAGGATGATCACTGTTATACAAGAGGGTTTGTCTATTCACACCCAGACACACAGACTGGTACTTAATATAGGATGATCACTGTTATACAAGAGGGTTTGTCTATTCACTCCCCAAGACAGACACTGACTAGGCAGCAAGAAACGTCAACAACACAATTCATTTTAGGCAGAAAGAACCAATGCTAGTGTCTAATTATGTATGAGTGCTGCTGCTCATTTGCAATGATGACTCAGTATACCCTAGCCCAATTATGAATGAATATTCAATCTCTACCTCCCTTCATCTGTCTCTCTCTCCATCTCTCCTCTCAGTAATAGTGTGAACGTGGAGGGGGCGACCCATAAGCAGGTGGTGGATCTGATCCGTGCGGGGGAGAGGGAGCTGATGCTGGCCGTGCTGTCTGTACCTCCCCAGGAGGCTGACTGTCTGGACCCTGGAGACGACGGCTCAGCCCAGTCCTGCTACGACTACAGTGACAAACAGGCCGTCCCCATCTCCGTCCCCACATACAAACACGCTGAACTCAACCAGGAGAGGTTTGTGGTGAGTAGATTAATGGAAGGAGAAGGAAAGGAAGGAAGGGGTGGGTGGAGAGAGGGAAGGAGTGGTGGTACAAATCATTAAAATCCAGACAGAAAATATTTACACAAGAAGCAATCTAATATCACACAGTCAAACCTCTCCGTCGTTTAGTTAAGTTCACCATTCTGCGATTCTCACTGTTAATAAACATCAGGCGTTTAGTTAAGTACACCATTCTGCGATTCTCACTGTTAATAAACATCAGGCGTTTAGTTAAGTTCACCATTCTGCGATTCTCACTGTTAATAAACATGCGAATAACCTGTCCACATCTGTCCCAACATGCAAATACACTGAACACAACCAGGGGAGAGAGGGAGGGAGAGAGAAAATGACTGAGGAAAGATGTACATAACATGTAGGTATTGCCGCAGGTAGCCTAGTGGTTAGAGCGTTGGGCCAGTAACCAAAAGGTTGCTAGATCGAATCCCCAAGCTGACAAGGTAAACATCTGTCGTTCTGCCCCTGAACAAGGCAGTTAACCCACTGTTCCTAGGCCGTCATTGTAAATAAGAATTTGATCTTAACTGACTTGCCTAGTTAAATGAAATAAAAATACCTAAAGTATATTTGAAGTGTGTGTCTCTGTTTGCAGGTGTATAATGTGTACATGGCAGGCAGACAGCTGTGCTCTAAGAGGTACAGGGAGTTTGCTATCCTCAACCAGAACCTGAAGAGAGAGTTTGCCAACTACACCTTCCCCAAAATACCTGGCAAATGGCCCTTTTCCCTGTCTGAACAACAACTAGACGCTAGACGCAGGGGACTGGAGGAATACCTGGAGAAAGGTGAGAGGGAGGGAAAGGCCGGAGAAATATGGAGCAAAAACTGTTTGGAAAGGTGATAAAAAGGGTGGAATGAGAGATGGAGGGATAACTGGAAGAAGGTGGAAGATGATGCAATACATGGAGGAAGAAAAAGAAATGTGGAAAGGATTGGAGAGGAGGTAGAGATGGTCAGGATTACAGGCTACTAAGAGAGGCTCATGGGAGTGTCTTAGAGAGGAGGTAGAGATGGTCAGGATTACAGGCTACTAGGAGAGGCTCATGGGAGTGTCTTAGAGAGGAGGTAGAGATGGTCAGGATTACAGGCTACTAGGAGAGGCTCATGGGAGTGTCTTAGAGAGGAGGTAGAGATGGTCAGGATAACAGGCTACTCATAGAGGAACTCATGGGAGTGTCTTAGAGAGGAGGTAGAGATGGTCAGGATAACAGGCTACTCATAGAGGAACTCATGGGAGTGTCTTAGAGAGGAGGTAGAGATGGTCAGGATTACAGGCTACTAGGAGAGGCTCATGGGAGTGTCTTAGAGAGGAGGTAGAGATGGTCAGGATAACAGGCTGCTCATAGAGGAACTCATGGGAGTGTCTTAGAGAGGAGGTAGAGATGGTCAGGATAACAGGCTACTCATAGATGAACTCATGGGAGTGTCTTAGAGAGGAGGTAGAGATGGTCAGGATAACAGGCTACTCATAGAGGAACTCATGGGAGTGTCTTAGAGAGGAGGTAGAGATGGTCAGGATTACATGCTACTAAGAGAGGCTCATGGGAGTGTCTTAGAGGAGGTAGAGATGGTCAGGATTACAGGCTACTAAGAGAGGCTCATGGGAGTGTCTTAGAGAGGAGGTAGAGATGGTCAGGATTACAGGCTACTAAGAGAGGCTCATGGGAGTGTCTTAGAGAGGAGGTAGAGATGGTCAGGATTACAGGCTACTCATAGAGGAACTCATGGGAGTGTCTTAGAGAGGAGGTAGAGATGGTCAGGATTACAGGCTACTAGGAGAGGCTCATGGGAGTGTCTTAGAGAGGAGGTAGAGATGGTCAGGATAACAGGCTGCTCATAGAGGAACTCATGGGAGTGTCTTAGAGAGGAGGTAGAGATGGTCAGGATAACAGGCTACTCATAGATGAACTCATGGGAGTGTCTTAGAGAGGAGGTAGAGATGGTCAGGATAACAGGCTACTCATAGAGGAACTCATGGGAGTGTCTTAGAGAGGAGGTAGAGATGGTCAGGATTACATGCTACTAAGAGAGGCTCATGGGAGTGTCTTAGAGGAGGTAGAGATGGTCAGGATTACAGGCTACTAAGAGAGGCTCATGGGAGTGTCTTAGAGAGGAGGTAGAGATGGTCAGGATTACAGGCTACTAAGAGAGGCTCATGGGAGTGTCTTAGAGAGGAGGTAGAGATGGTCAGGATTACAGGCTACTCATAGAGGAACTCATGGGAGTGTCTTAGAGAGGAGGTAGAGATGGTCAGGATTACATGCTACTAAGAGAGGCTCATGGGAGTGTCTTAGAGAGGAGGTAGAGATGGTCAGGATTACAGGCTACTAGGAGAGGCTCATGGGAGTGTCTTAGAGAGGAGGTAGAGATGGTCAGGATAACAGGCTGCTCATAGAGGAACTCATGGGAGTGTCTTAGAGAGGAGGTAGAGATGGTCAGGATAACAGGCTACTCATAGATGAACTCATGGGAGTGTCTTAGAGAGGAGGTAGAGATGGTCAGGATAACAGGCTACTCATAGAGGAACTCATGGGAGTGTCTTAGAGAGGAGGTAGAGATGGTCAGGATTACATGCTACTAAGAGAGGCTCATGGGAGTGTCTTAGAGGAGGTAGAGATGGTCAGGATTACAGGCTACTAAGAGAGGCTCATGGGAGTGTCTTAGAGAGGAGGTAGAGATGGTCAGGATTACAGGCTACTAAGCTTAGAGAGGAGGTAGAGATGGTCAGGATTACAGGCTACTCATAGAGGAACTCATGGGAGTGTCTTAGAGAGGAGGTAGAGATGGTCAGGATTACATGCTACTAAGAGAGGCTCATGGGAGTGTCTTAGAGAGGAGGTAGAGATGGTCAGGATTACAGGCTACTAAGAGAGGCTCATGGGAGTGTCTTAGAGAGGAGGTAGAGATGGTCAGGATTACAGGCTACTAAGAGAGGCTCATAGGAGTGTCTTAGAGAGGAGGTAGAGATGGTCAGGATTACAGGCTACTCATAGAGGAACTCATGGGAGTGTCTTAGAGAGGAGGTAGAGATGGTCAGGATTACAGGCTACTAAGAGAGGCTCATGGGAGTGTCTTAGAGGAGGTAGAGATGGTCAGGATTACAGGCTACTAAGAGAGGCTCATGGGAGTGTCTTAGAGAGGAGGTAGAGATGGTCAGGATTACATGCTACTAAGAGAGGCTCATGGGAGTGTCTTAGAGAGGAGGTAGAGATGGTCAGGATTACAGGCTACTAAGAGAGGCTCATGGGAGTGTTTTAGAGGAGGTAGAGATGGTCAGGATTACAGGCTACTCATAGAGGAACTCATGGGAGTGTCTTAGAGAGGAGGTAGAGATGGTCAGGATTACAGGCTACTAAGAGAGGCTCATGGGAGTGTCTTAGAGAGGAGGTAGAGATGGTCAGGATTACAGGCTACTCATAGAGGAACTCATGGGAGTGTCTTAGAGAGGAGGTAGAGATGGTCAGGATAACAGGCTACTCATAGAGGAACTCATGGGAGTGTCTTAGAGAGGAGGTAGAGATGGTCAGGATTACAGGCTACTAAGAGAGGCTCATGGGAGTGTCTTAGAGGAGGTAGAGATGGTCAGGATTACAGGCTACTAAGAGAGGCTCATGGGAGTGTCTTAGAGAGGAGGTAGAGATGGTCAGGATTACATGCTACTAAGAGAGGCTCATGGGAGTGTCTTAGAGAGGAGGTAGAGATGGTCAGGATTACAGGCTACTAAGAGAGGCTCATGGGAGTGTTTTAGAGGAGGTAGAGATGGTCAGGATTACAGGCTACTCATAGAGGAACTCATGGGTGTCTTAGAGAGGAGGTAGAGATGGTCAGGATTACAGGCTACTAAGAGAGGCTCATGGGAGTGTTTTAGAGAGGAGGTAGAGATGGTCAGGATTACATGCTACTAAGGGAGGCTCATGGGAGTGTCTTAGAGAGGAGGTAGAGATGGTCAGGATTACAGGCTACTAAGAGAGGCTCATGGGAGTGTCTTAGAGGAGGTAGAGATGGTCAGGATTACAGGCTACTAAGAGAGGCTCATGGGAGTGTTTTAGAGGAGGTAGAGATGGTCAGGATTACAGGCTACTAAGAGAGGCTCATGGGAGTGTCTTAGAGAGGAGGTAGAGATGGTCAGGATTACAGGCTACTCATAGAGGAACTCATGGGAGTGTCTTAGAGAGGAGGTAGAGATGGTCAGGATAACAGGCTACTCATAGAGGAACTCATGGGAGTGTCTTAGAGAGGAGGTAGAGATGGTCAGGATTACAGGCTACTAAGAGAGGCTCATGGGAGTGTTTTAGAGGAGGTAGAGATGGTCAGGATTACAGGCTACTAAGAGAGGCTCATGGGAGTGTCTTAGAGAGGAGGTAGAGATGGTCAGGATTACAGGCTACTAAGAGAGGCTCATGGGAGTGTCTTAGAGAGGAGGTAGAGATGGTCAGGATTACAGGCTACTAAGAGAGACTCATGGGAGTGTCTTAGAGAGGAGGTAGAGATGGTCAGGATTACATGCTACTAAAGGAGGCTCATGGGAGTGTCTTAGAGAGGAGGTAGAGATGGTCAGGATTACAGGCTACTAAGAGAGGCTCATGGGAGTGTCTTAGAGGAGGTAGAGATGGTCAGGATTACAGGCTACTAAGAGAGGCTCATGGGAGTGTCTTAGAGAGGAG
Source organism: Oncorhynchus gorbuscha (assembly GCF_021184085.1). Classification (NCBI taxonomy): domain Eukaryota; kingdom Metazoa; phylum Chordata; class Actinopteri; order Salmoniformes; family Salmonidae; genus Oncorhynchus; species Oncorhynchus gorbuscha. The sequence continues at coordinate 2,943,824 of NC_060191.1, forward strand.
GTAGAGATGGTCAGGATTACATTCTACTAAGAGAGGCTCATGGGAGTGTCTTAGAGAGGAGGTAGAGATGGTCAGGATTACAGGCTACTAAGAGAGGCTCATGGGAGTGTTTTAGAGGAGGTAGAGATGGTCAGGATTACAGGCTACTCATAGAGGAACTCATGGGTGTCTTAGAGAGGAGGTAGAGATGGTCAGGATTACAGGCTACTAAGAGAGGCTCATGGGAGTGTTTTAGAGAGGAGGTAGAGATGGTCAGGATTACAGGCTACTAAGAGAGGCTCATGGGAGTGTCTTAGAGAGGAGGTAGAGATGGTCAGGATTACATTCTACTAAGAGAGGCTCATGGGAGTGTCTTAGAGAGGAGGTAGAGATGGTCAGGATTACAGGCTACTAAGAGAGGCTCATGGGAGTGTTTTAGAGGAGGTAGAGATGGTCAGGATTACAGGCTACTCATAGAGGAACTCATGGGTGTCTTAGAGAGGAGGTAGAGATGGTCAGGATTACAGGCTACTAAGAGAGGCTCATGGGAGTGTTTTAGAGAGGAGGTAGAGATGGTCAGGATTACATGCTACTAAGGGAGGCTCATGGGAGTGTCTTAGAGAGGAGGTAGAGATGGTCAGGATTACAGGCTACTAAGAGAGGCTCATGGGAGTGTCTTAGAGGAGGTAGAGATGGTCAGGATTACAGGCTACTAAGAGGGCTCATGGGAGTGTTTTAGAGGAGGTAGAGATGGTCAGGATTACAGGCTACTAAGAGAGGCTCATGGGAGTGTCTTAGAGAGGAGGTAGAGATGGTCAGGATTACAGGCTACTCATAGAGGAACTCATGGGAGTGTCTTAGAGAGGAGGTAGAGATGGTCAGGATAACAGGCTACTCATAGAGGAACTCATGGGAGTGTCTTAGAGAGGAGGTAGAGATGGTCAGGATTACAGGCTACTAAGAGAGGCTCATGGGAGTGTTTTAGAGGAGGTAGAGATGGTCAGGATTACAGGCTACTAAGAGAGGCTCATGGGAGTGTCTTAGAGAGGAGGTAGAGATGGTCAGGATTACAGGCTACTAAGAGAGACTCATGGGAGTGTCTTAGAGAGGAGGTAGAGATGGTCAGGATTACATGCTACTAAAGGAGGCTCATGGGAGTGTCTTAGAGAGGAGGTAGAGATGGTCAGGATTACAGGCTACTAAGAGAGGCTCATGGGAGTGTCTTAGAGGAGGTAGAGATGGTCAGGATTACATGCTACTAAGAGAGGCTCATGGGAGTGTTTTAGAGAGGAGGTAGAGATGGTCAGGATTACAGGCTACTAAGAGAGGCTCATGGGAGTGTCTTAGAGAGGAGGTAGAGATGGTCAGGATTACATGCTACTAAAGGAGGCTCATGGGAGTGTCTTAGAGAGGAGGTAGAGATGGTCAGGATTACAGGCTACTAAGAGAGGCTCATGGGAGTGTCTTAGAGGAGGTAGAGATGGTCAGGATTACATGCTACTAAGAGAGGCTCATGGGAGTGTCTTAGAGAGGAGGTAGAGATGGTCAGGATTACAGGCTACTAAGAGAGGCTCATGGGAGTGTCTTAGAGGAGGTAGAGATGGTCAGGATTACATGCTACTAAGAGAGGCTCATGGGAGTGTCTTAGAGAGGAGGTAGAGATGGTCACGATTACATGCTACTAAGAGAGGCTCATGGGAGTGTTTTAGAGAGGAGGTAGAGATGGTCAGGATAACATGCTACTAAGGGAGGCTCATGGGAGTGTCTTAGAGAGGAGGTAGAGATGGTCAGGATTACAGGCTACTAAGAGAGGCTCATGGGAGTGTCTTAGAGAGGAGGTAGAGATGGTCAGGATTACATGCTACTAAGAGAGGCTCATGGGAGTGTCTTAGAGAGGAGGTAGAGATGGTCACGATTACATGCTACTAAGAGAGGCTCATGGGAGTGTCTTAGAGAGGAGGTAGAGATGGTCAGGATTACAGCCGACTCATAGAGGAACTCATGGGAGTGTCTACAGTGGGATCTGCCTTTCTCAGTGTTTCTACTTTCTTTCTCCCCTCCTTTTCACCATCCTGCTGCCCATTCTCTCTTCTCTCTTCACAGTGTGTTCAGTGAGGGTGATTGGGGAGAGTGAAGTCATGCAGGAGTTTCTATCTGATGAGTCTGATGAGGTAAGTGTGTCATACTGTGTGTGTTTGCTTATTCCTCTCTCTAAGATGTATTCTTGTTTTAGACTCTTTCTCTCTTGTTCTCTCTTCTCCCATCTTATCCTCTGGGATGTGTGGTGTGTGAGTTGGGGCTGGCATCTCTGTCCTTTTTTCTGCTTTTTGGTTTCCTCTCTTCTGCTTTTCCATCTCTGTCTACACTGTGTTTGTGTGTGTGCATGTCTGGCCTATGAGTGTTCCTGTGACCACCTTCTCAACCGTCTGGCCGTAAGTCATCTCTTGCCACCCCCCATTCTCCGTAGAACTATAACGGCGTATCAGATGTGGAGTTGAGGATAGCCATGCCTGATAAAACCACCGTCACAGTCCGAGTCCGCAAGAACTGTACAACTGACCAGGTTTACCAGGTAACACACCCCTAACCTCTAGTTACACATACAGCCCTCACTCCTAGTCTCCAGGACCATCAGGCCACACCCTCACACCTAGTCCCCAGGACCATCAGGCCACACCCTCACACCTAGCTATTCCCCAGGACCATCAGGCCACACCCTCACACCTAGTTAGTCCCCAGGACCATCAGGCCACACCCTCACACCTAGTTAGTCCCCAGGACCATCAGGCCACACCCTCACACCTCGTTAGTCCCCAGGACCATCAGGCCACACCCTCACACCTAGCTTGTCCCCAGGACCATCAGGCCACACCGAGACCCCAGGACCATCAGGCCACACCGAGTCCCCAGGACCATCAGGCCACACCGAGTCCCCAGGACCATCAGGCCACACCGAGTCCCCAGGACCATCAGGCCACACCGAGTCCCCAGGACCATCAGGCCACACACTCACACCTAGCTTGGACAATCAGGCCACACACTCACACCTAGCTTGGACAATCAGGCCACACACTCACACCTAGCTAGGCCCCAGGACCATCAGGCCACACCGGGTCCCCAGGACCATCAGGCCACACCCTCACACCGGGTCCCCAGTAGCATCAGGCCACACCGTCACACCGGGTCCCCAGGAGCATCAGGCCACACCCTCACACCGGGTCCCCAGTAGCATCAGGCCACACCGTCACACCGGGTCCCCAGGAGCATCAGGCCACACCCTCACACCGGGTCCCCAGGAGCATCAGGCCACACCGGGTCCCCAGGACCATCAGGCCACACCGGGTCCCCAGGACCATCAGGCCACACCAGGTCCCCAGGACCATCAGGCCACACCGGGTCCCCAGGACCATCAGGCCACACCGGGTCCCCAGGACCATCAGGCCACACCGGGTCCCCAGGACCATCAGGCCACACCGGGTCCCCAGGACCATCAGGCCACACCGAGTCCCCAGGACCATCAGGCCACACACTCACACCTAGCTTGGACAATCAGGCCACACACTCACACCCAGCTTGGACAATCAGGCCACACACTCACACCTAGCTAGCCCCCAGGACCATCAGGCCACACCGGGTCCCCAGGACCATCAGGCCACACCCTCACACCGGGTCCCCAGGAGCATCAGGCCACACCGGGTCCCCAGGAGCATCAGGCCACACCGAGTCCCCAGGAGCATCAGGCCACACCGAGTCCCCAGGAGCATCAGGCCACACCGAGTCCCCAGGAGCATCAGGCCACACCGAGTCCCCAGGAGCATCAGGCCACACCGAGTCCCCAGGAGCATCAGGCCACACCGAGTCCCCAGGAGCATCAGGCCACACCGGGTCCCCAGGACCATCAGGCCACACCGGGTCCCCAG
>NC_060191.1:2955222-3042722 GCF_021184085.1 Oncorhynchus gorbuscha
CTAGATGGTCATGGTTAGTGTCTCTCTCTCTTCTAGTCACTAGATGGCCATGGTTAGTGTCTCTCTCTCTCTTCTAGTCACTAGATGGTCATGGTTAGTGTCTCTCTCTCCCCCTCTCTGCTAGTCACTAGATGGCCATGGTTAGTGTCTCTCTCTCTTCTAGTCACTAGATGGTCATGGTTAGTGTCTCTCTCTCTTCTAGTCACTAGATGGTCATGGTTAGTCTCTCCCTCTCTCTTTGCTAGTCACTAGATGGCCATGGTAAGTGTCTCTCTCTCTCTTCTAGTCACTAGATGGCCATGGTTAGTGTCTCTCTCTCTGCTAGTCACTAGATGGCCATGGTTAGTGTCTCTCTCTCTTCTAGTCACTAGATGGCCATGGTTAGTGTCTCTCTCTCTCTTCTAGTCACTAGATGGTCATGGTTAGTGTCTCTCTCTCCCCCTCTCTGCTAGTCACTAGATGGCCATGGTTAGTGTCTCTCTCTCTTCTAGTCACTAGATGGTCATGGTTAGTGTCTCTCTCTCTTCTAGTCACTAGATGGTCATGGTTAGTCTCTCCCTCTCTCTTTGCTAGTCACTAGATGGTCATGGTTAGTGTCTCTCTCTCTTCTAGTCACTAGATGGCCATGGTAAGTGTCTCTCTCTCTCTTCTAGTCACTAGATGGCCATGGTTAGTGTCTCTCTCTCTGCTAGTCACTAGATGGCCATGGTTAGTGTCTCTCTCTCTTCTAGTCACTAGATGGCCATGGTTAGTGTCTCTCTCTCTTCTAGTCACTAGATGGCCATGGTTAGTCACTAGATGGCCATGGTTAGTGTCTCTCTCTCTTCTAGTCACTAGATGGCCATGGTTAGTGTCTCTCTCTCTTCTAGTCACTAGATGGTCATGGTTAGTGTCTCTCTCTCTTCTAGTCACTAGATGGTCATGGTTAGTGTCTCTCTCTCTCTTGGCCATGGTTAGTCACTCTCTCTCTTCTAGTCACTAGATGGTCATGGTTAGTGTCTCTCTCTCCCCCTCTCTGCTAGTCACTAGATGGCCATGGTTAGTGTCTCTCTCTCTTCTAGTCACTAGATGGTCATGGTTAGTGTCTCTCTCTCTTCTAGTCACTAGATGGTCATGGTTAGTCTCTCCCTCTCTCTTTGCTAGTCACTAGATGGCCATGGTTAGTGTCTCTCTCTCTTCTAGTCACTAGATGGCCATGGTTAGTGTCTCTCTCTCTTCTAGTCACTAGATGGTCATGGTTAGTGTCTCTCTCTCTGCTAGTCACTAGATGGCCATGGTTAGTGTCTCTCTCTCTCTCTCTCTGCTAGTCACTAAATGGCCATGGTTAGTCTCTCTCTCTCTCCCTCTCTGCTAGTCACTAGATGACCATGGTTAGTCTCTCTCTCTCTCCCTCTCTGCTAGTCACTAGATGACCATGGTTAGTCTCTCTCTCTCTCCCTCTCTGCTAGTCACTAGATGACCATGGTTAGTCTCTCTCTCTCTCCCTCTCTGCTAGTCACTAGATGACCATGGTTAGTCTCTCTCTCTCTCCCTCTCTGCTAGTCACTAGATGACCATGGTTAGTCTCTCTCTCTCTCCCTCTCTGCTAGTCACTAGATGACCATGGTTAGTCTCTCTCTCTCTCCTCTGCTAGTCACTAGATGACCATGGTTAGTCTCTCTCTCTCTCTCCCTCTCTGCTAGTCACTAGATGGCCATGGTTAGTCTCTCTCTCTCCCTCTCTGCTAGTCACTAGATGGCCATGGTTAGTGTCTCTCTCTCTCTCTGCTAGTCACTAGATGGCCATGGTTAGTGTCTCTCTCTCTGCTAGTCACTAGATGGCCATGGTTAGTGTCTCTCTCTCTCTCTCTCTCTCTCTCTCTGCTAGTCACTAAATGGCCATGGTTAGTCTCTCTCTCTCTCCCTCTCTGCTAGTCACTAGATGACCATGGTTAGTCTCTCTCTCTCTCCCTCTCTGCTAGTCACTAGATGGTCATGGTTAGTGTCTCTCTCTCTCTTCTAGTCACTAGATGGCCATGGTAAGTGTCTCTCTCTCTCTTCTAGTCACTAGATGGCCATGGTTAGTGTCTCTCTCTCTGCTAGTCACTAGATGGCCATGGTTAGTGTCTCTCCCCCTCTCTGCTAGTCACTAGATGGCCATGGTTAGTGTCTCTCTCTCTTCTAGTCACTAGATGGTCATGGTTAGTGTCTCTCTCTCTTCTAGTCACTAGATGGCCATGGTTAGTGTCTCTCCCTCTCTCTTTGCTAGTCACTAGATGGCCATGGTTAGTGTCTCTCTCTCTTCTAGTCACTAGATGGTCATGGTTAGTGTCTCTCTCTCTTCTAGTCACTAGATGGTCATGGTTAGTGTCTCTCTCTCTTCTAGTCACTAGATGGCCATGGTTAGTGTCTCTCTCTCTCTTCTAGTCACTAGATGGTCATGGTTAGTGTCTCTCTCTCCCCCTCTCTGCTAGTCACTAGATGGCCATGGTTAGTGTCTCTCTCTCTTCTAGTCACTAGATGGTCATGGTTAGTGTCTCTCTCTCTTCTAGTCACTAGATGGTCATGGTTAGTCTCTCCCTCTCTCTTTGCTAGTCACTAGATGGCCATGGTTAGTGTCTCTCTCTCTTCTAGTCACTAGATGGCCATGGTTAGTGTCTCTCTCTCTTCTAGTCACCAGATGGTCATGGTTAGTGTCTCTCTCTCTGCTAGTCACTAGATGGCCATGGTTAGTGTCTCTCTCTCTCTCTCTCTGCTAGTCACTAAATGGCCATGGTTAGTCTCTCTCTCTCTCCCTCTCTGCTAGTCACTAGATGACCATGGTTAGTTTCTCTCTCTCTCCCTCTCTGCTAGTCACTAGATGACCATGGTTAGTCTCTCTCTCTCTCCCTCTCTGCTAGTCACTAGATGGCCATGGTTAGTCTCTCTCTCTCTCCCTCTCTGCTAGTCACTAGATGGCCATGGTTAGTGTCTCTCTCTCTCTCTGCTAGTCACTAGATGGCCATGGTTAGTGTCTCTCTCTCTGCTAGTCACTAGATGGACATGGTTAGTGTCTCTCTCTCTCTCTCTCTCTCTCTGCTAGTCACTAAATGGCCATGGTTAGTCTCTCTCTCTCTCCCTCTCTGCTAGTCACTAGATGGCCATGGTTAGTCTCTCTCTCTCCCTCTCTGCTAGTCACTAGATGACCATGGTTAGTCTCTCTCTCTCTCTCCCTCTCTGCTAGTCACTAGATGACCATGGTTAGTCTCTCTCTCTCTCCTCTCTGCTAGTCACTAGATGACCATGGTTAGTCTCTCTCTCTCCCTCTCTGCTAGTCACTAGATGACCATGGTTAGTCTCTCTCTCTCTCCCTCTCTGCTAGTCACTAGATGACCATGGTTAGTCTCTCTCTCTCTCCCTCTCTGCTAGTCACTAGATGACCATGGTTAGTCTCTCTCTCTCTCCCTCTTTGCTAGTCACTAGATGACCATGGTTAGTCTCTCTCTCTCTCCCTCTCTGCTAGTCACTAGATGACCATGGTTAGTCTCTCTCTCTCTCCCTCTCTGCTAGTCACTAGATGACCATGGTTAGTCTCTCTCTCTCTCCCTCTCTGCTAGTCACTAGATGACCATGGTTAGTTTCTCTCTCTCTCCCTCTCTGCTAGTCACTAGATGACCATGGTTAGTCTCTCTCTCTCCCTCTCTGCTAGTCACTAGATGACCATGGTTAGTCTCTCTCTCTCTCCCTCTCTGCTAGTCACTAGATGACCATGGTTAGTCTCTCTCTCTCTCCCTCTCTGCTAGTCACTAGATGACCATGGTTAGTCTCTCTCTCTCTCCCTCTCTGCTAGTCACTAGATGACCATGGTTAGTCTCTCTCTCTCTCCCTCTGCTAGTCACTAGATGACCATGGTTAGTCTCTCTCTCTCTCTCCCTCTCTGCTAGTCACTAGATGGCCATGGTTAGTCTCTCTCTCTCCCTCTCTGCTAGTCACTAGATGGCCATGGTTAGTGTCTCTCTCTCTCTCTGCTAGTCACTAGATGGCCATGGTTAGTGTCTCTCTCTCTGCTAGTCACTAGATGGCCATGGTTAGTGTCTCTCTCTCTCTCTCTCTCTCTCTCTCTGCTAGTCACTAAATGGCCATGGTTAGTCTCTCTCTCTCTCCCTCTCTGCTAGTCACTAGATGACCATGGTTAGTCTCTCTCTCTCTCCCTCTCTGCTAGTCACTAGATGGTCATGGTTAGTGTCTCTCTCTCTCTTCTAGTCACTAGATGGCCATGGTAAGTGTCTCTCTCTCTCTTCTAGTCACTAGATGGCCATGGTTAGTGTCTCTCTCTCTGCTAGTCACTAGATGGCCATGGTTAGTGTCTCTCTCTCTGCTAGTCACTAGATGGCCATGGTTAGTGTCTCTCTCTCTTCTAGTCACTAGATGGTCATGGTTAGTGTCTCTCTCTCTTCTAGTCACTAGATGGCCATGGTTAGTGTCTCTCCCTCTCTCTTTGCTAGTCACTAGATGGCCATGGTTAGTGTCTCTCTCTCTTCTAGTCACTAGATGGTCATGGTTAGTGTCTCTCTCTCTTCTAGTCACTAGATGGTCATGGTTAGTGTCTCTCTCTCTTCTAGTCACTAGATGGCCATGGTTAGTGTCTCTCTCTCTCTTCTAGTCACTAGATGGTCATGGTTAGTGTCTCTCTCTCCCCCTCTCTGCTAGTCACTAGATGGCCATGGTTAGTGTCTCTCTCTCTTCTAGTCACTAGATGGTCATGGTTAGTGTCTCTCTCTCTTCTAGTCACTAGATGGTCATGGTTAGTCTCTCCCTCTCTCTTTGCTAGTCACTAGATGGCCATGGTTAGTGTCTCTCTCTCTTCTAGTCACTAGATGGCCATGGTTAGTGTCTCTCTCTCTTCTAGTCACCAGATGGTCATGGTTAGTGTCTCTCTCTCTGCTAGTCACTAGATGGCCATGGTTAGTGTCTCTCTCTCTCTCTCTCTGCTAGTCACTAAATGGCCATGGTTAGTCTCTCTCTCTCTCCTCTCTGCTAGTCACTAGATGACCATGGTTAGTTTCTCTCTCTCTCCCTCTCTGCTAGTCACTAGATGACCATGGTTAGTCTCTCTCTCTCTCCCTCTCTGCTAGTCACTAGATGGCCATGGTTAGTCTCTCTCTCTCTCCCTCTCTGCTAGTCACTAGATGGCCATGGTTAGTGTCTCTCTCTCTCTCTGCTAGTCACTAGATGGCCATGGTTAGTGTCTCTCTCTCTGCTAGTCACTAGATGGACATGGTTAGTGTCTCTCTCTCTCTCTCTCTCTCTCTGCTAGTCACTAAATGGCCATGGTTAGTCTCTCTCTCTCTCCCTCTCTGCTAGTCACTAGATGGCCATGGTTAGTCTCTCTCTCTCCCTCTCTGCTAGTCACTAGATGACCATGGTTAGTCTCTCTCTCTCTCTCCCTCTCTGCTAGTCACTAGATGACCATGGTTAGTCTCTCTCTCTCTCCCTCTCTGCTAGTCACTAGATGACCATGGTTAGTCTCTCTCTCTCCCTCTCTGCTAGTCACTAGATGACCATGGTTAGTCTCTCTCTCTCTCCCTCTCTGCTAGTCACTAGATGACCATGGTTAGTCTCTCTCTCTCTCCCTCTCTGCTAGTCACTAGATGACCATGGTTAGTCTCTCTCTCTCTCCCTCTTTGCTAGTCACTAGATGACCATGGTTAGTCTCTCTCTCTCTCCCTCTCTGCTAGTCACTAGATGACCATGGTTAGTCTCTCTCTCTCTCCCTCTCTGCTAGTCACTAGATGACCATGGTTAGTCTCTCTCTCTCTCCCTCTCTGCTAGTCACTAGATGACCATGGTTAGTTTCTCTCTCTCTCCCTCTCTGCTAGTCACTAGATGACCATGGTTAGTCTCTCTCTCTCCCTCTCTGCTAGTCACTAGATGACCATGGTTAGTCTCTCTCTCTCTCCCTCTCTGCTAGTCACTAGATGACCATGGTTAGTCTCTCTCTCTCTCCCTCTCTGCTAGTCACTAGATGACCATGGTTAGTCTCTCTCTCTCTCCTCTCTGCTAGTCACTAGATGACCATGGTTAGTCTCTCTCTCTCTCCCTCTCTGCTAGTCACTAGATGACCATGGTTAGTCTCTCTCTCTCTCCCTCTCTGCTAGTCACTAGATGGCCATGGTTAGTCTCTCTCTCTCTCCCTCTCTGCTAGTCACTAGATGGCCATGGTTAGTGTCTCTCTCTCTCTCTGCTAGTCACTAGATGGCCATGGTTAGTCTCTCTCTCTCTCCCTCTCTGCTAGTCACTAGATGGCCATGGTTAGTGTCTCTCTCTCTCTCTCTTCTAGTCACTAGATGGTCATGGTTAGTGTCTCTCCCTCTCTCTTCTAGTCACTAGATGGTCATGGTTAGTGTCTCTCTCTCTCTTCTAGTCACTAGATGGTCATGGTTAGTGTCTCTCTCTCTCTTCTAGTCACTAGATGGCCATGGTTAGTGTCTCTCTCTCTTCTAGTCACTAGATGGCCATGGTAAGTGTCTCTCTCTCTCTTCTAGTCACTAGATGGCCATGGTTAGTGTCTCTCCCCCTCTCTGCTAGTCACTAGATGGCCATGGTTAGTGTCTCTCTCTCTTCTAGTCACTAGATGGCCATGGTTAGTGTCTCTCCCCCTCTCTGCTAGTCACTAGATGGCCATGGTTAGTGTCTCTCTCTCTTCTAGTCACTAGATGGCCATGGTTAGTGTCTCTCTCTCTGCTAGTCACTAGATGGCCATGGTTAGTGTCTCTCTCTCTCTCTCTCTGCTAGTCACTAGATGCCCATGGTTAGTGTCTCTCTCTCTCTCTCTCTCTGCTAGTCACTAGATGGCCATGGTTACTCTCTCTCTCTCTGCTAGTCACTAGATGGCCATGGTTAGTCTCTCTCTTTCTCCCTCTCTGCTAGTCACTAGATGACCATGGTTAGTCTCTCTCTCTCCCTCTCTGCTAGTCACTAGATGGCCATGGTTAGTGTCTCTCTCTCTCTCTGCTAGTCACTAGATGCCCATGGTTAGTGTCTCTCTCTCTCTCTCTCTGCTAGTCACTAGATGGCCATGGTTACTCTCTCTCTCTCTGCTAGTCACTAGATGGCCATGGTTAGTCTCTCTCTTTCTCCCTCTCTGCTAGTCACTAGATGGCCATGGTTAGTCTCTCTCTCTCCCTCTCTGCTAGTCACTAGATGACCATGGTTAGTCTCTCTCTCTCTCCCTCTCTGCTAGTCACTAGATGACCATGGTTAGTCTCTCTCTCTCTCCCTCTCTGCTAGTCACTAGATGACCATGGTTAGTCTCTCTCTCTCTCCCTCTCTGCTAGTCACTAGATGACCATGGTTAGTCTCTCTCTCTCTCCCTCTCTGCTAGTCACTAGATGACCATGGTTAGTCTCTCTCTCTCTCCCTCTCTGCTAGTCACTAGATGACCATGGTTAGTCTCTCTCTCTCCCTCTTTGCTAGTCACTAGATGACCATGGTTAGTCTCTCTCTCTCCCTCTCTGCTAGTCACTAGATGACCATGGTTAGTCTCTCTCTCTCTCCCTCTCTGCTAGTCACTAGATGACCATGGTTAGTCTCTCTCTCTCTCCCTCTCTGCTAGTCACTAGATGACCATGGTTAGTTTCTCTCTCTCTCCCTCTCTGCTAGTCACTAGATGACCATGGTTAGTCTCTCTCTCTCTCCCTCTCTGCTAGTCACTAGATGACCATGGTTAGTCTCTCTCTCTCTCCCTCTCTGCTAGTCACTAGATGACCATGGTTAGTCTCTCTCTCTCTCCCTCTGCTAGTCACTAGATGGCCATGGTTAGTCTCTCTCTCTCTCCCTCTCTGCTAGTCACTAGATGGCCATGGTTAGTGTCTCTCTCTCTCTCTGCTAGTCACTAGATGCCCATGGTTAGTCTCTCTCTCTCTCTCTCTCTGCTAGTCACTAGATGGCCATGGTTACTCTCTCTCTCTCTGCTAGTCACTAGATGGCCATGGTTAGTCTCTCTCTTTCTCCCTCTCTGCTAGTCACTAGATGACCATGGTTAGTCTCTCTCTCTCTTTCCCTCTCTGCTAGTCACTAGATGACCATGGTTAGTCTCTCTCTCTCTCCCTCTTTGCTAGTCACTAGATGACCATGGTTAGTCTCTCTCTCTCTCCCTCTCTGCTAGTCACTAGATGACCATGGTTAGTCTCTCTCTCTCTCCCTCTCTGCTAGTCACTAGATGACCATGGTTAGTCTCTCTCTCTCCCTCTCTGCTAGTCACTAGATGACCATGGTTAGTTTCTCTCTCTCTCCCTCTCTGCTAGTCACTAGATGACCATGGTTAGTCTCTCTCTCTCTCTCTGCTAGTCACTAGATGCCCATGGTTAGTGTCTCTCTCTCTCTCTCTGCTAGTCACTAGATGGCCATGGTTACTCTCTCTCTCTCTGCTAGTCACTAGATGGCCATGGTTAGTCTCTCTCTTTCTCCCTCTCTGCTAGTCACTAGATGACCATGGTTAGTCTCTCTCTCTCTCTCTGCTAGTCACTAGATGCCCATGGTTAGTGTCTCTCTCTCTCTCTCTCTCTGCTAGTCACTAGATGGCCATGGTTACTCTCTCTCTCTCTGCTAGTCACTAGATGGCCATGGTTAGTCTCTCTCTTTCTCCCTCTCTGCTAGTCACTAGATGACCATGGTTAGTGTCTCTCTCTCTCTCTGCTAGTCACTAGATGACCATGGTTAGTCTCTCTCTTTCTCCCTCTCTGCTAGTCACTAGATGACCATGGTTAGTCTCTCTCTCTCTCCCTCTCTGCTAGTCACTAGATGACCATGGTTAGTTTCTCTCTCTCTCCCTCTCTGCTAGTCACTAGATGACCATGGTTAGTCTCTCTCTCTCTCCCTCTCTGCTAGTCACTAGATGACCATGGTTAGTCTCTCTCTCTCTCCCTCTCTGCTAGTCACTAGATGACCATGGTTAGTCTCTCTCTCTCTCCCTCTCTGCTAGTCACTAGATGACCATGGTTAGTCTCTCTCTCTCTCCCTCTCTGCTAGTCACTAGATGGCCATGGTTAGTCTCTCTCTCTCTCCCTCTCTGCTAGTCACTAGATGGCCATGGTTAGTGTCTCTCTCTCTCTCTGCTAGTCACTAGATGGCCATGGTTAGTCTCTCTCTCTCTCTCCCTCTCTGCTAGTCACTAGATGCCCATGGTTAGTGTCTCTCTCTCTCTCTTCTAGTCACTAGATGGTCATGGTTAGTGTCTCTCCCTCTCTCTCTTCTAGTCACTAGATGGTCATGGTTAGTGTCTCTCTCTCTCTCTCTTCTAGTCACTAGATGGTCATGGTTAGTGTCTCTCCCTCTCTCTTTGCTAGTCACTAGATGGCCATGGTAAGTGTCTCTCTCTCTCTTCTAGTCACTAGATGGCCATGGTTAGTGTCTCTCCCCCTCTCTGCTAGTCACTAGATGGCCATGGTAAGTGTCTCTCTCTCTCTTCTAGTCACTAGATGGCCATGGTTAGTGTCTCTCTCCCTCTCTGCTAGTCACTAGATGGCCATGGTAAGTGTCTCTCTCTCTCTTCTAGTCACTAGATGGCCATGGTTAGTGTCTCTCTCCCTCTCTGCTAGTCACTAGATGGCCATGGTAAGTGTCTCTCTCTCTCTTCTAGTCACTAGATGGCCATGGTTAGTGTCTCTCTCCTCTCTGCTAGTCACTAGATGGCCATGGTAAGTGTCTCTCTCTCTCTTCTAGTCACTAGATGGCCATGGTTAGTGTCTCTCTCCCTCTCTGCTAGTCACTAGATGGCCATGGTAAGTGTCTCTCTCTCTCTTCTAGTCACTAGATGGCCATGGTTAGTGTCTCTCTCCCTCTTCTAGTCACTAGATGGCCATGGTTAGTGTCTCTCTCCCTCTTCTAGTCACTAGATGGCCATGGTAAAGTGTCTCTCTCTCTCTTCTAGTCACTAGATGGCCATGGTTAGTGTCTCTCTCCCTCTTCTAGTCACTAGATGGCCATGGTAAGTGTCTCTCTCTCTCTTCTAGTCACTAGATGGCCATGGTAAGTGTCTCTCTCTCTCTTCTAGTCACTAGATGGCCATGGTTAGTGTCTCTCTCCCTCTCTGCTAGTCACTAGATGGCCATGGTAAGTGTCTCTCTCTCTCTTCTAGTCACTAGATGGCCATGGTTAGTGTCTCTCTCCCTCTCTGCTAGTCACTAGATGGCCATGGTAAGTGTCTCTCTCTCTCTTCTAGTCACTAGATGGCCATGGTTAGTGTCTCTCTCCCTCTCTGCTAGTCACTAGATGGCCATGGTAAGTGTCTCTCTCTCTCTTCTAGTCACTAGATGGCCATGGTTAGTGTCTCTCCCCCTCTCTGCTAGTCACTAGATGGCCATGGTTAGTGTCTCTCTCTCTTCTAGTCACTAGATGGCCATGGTTAGTGTCTCTCTCTCTGCTAGTCACTAGATGGCCATGGTTAGTGTCTCTCTCTCTTCTAGTCAGTAGATGGCCATGGTTAGTGTCTCTCTCTCTGCTAGTCACTAGATGGCCATGGTTAGTGTATCTCTCTCTTCTAGTCACTAGATGGCCATGGTTAGTGTCTCTCTCTCTTCTAGTCACTAGATGGCCATGGTTAGTGTCTCTCTCTCTTCTAGTCACTAGATGGCCATGGTTAGTGTCTCTCCCCCTCTCTGCTAGTCACTAGATGGCCATGGTTAGTGTCTCTCTCTCTTCTAGTCACTAGATGGCCATGGTTAGTGTCTCTCTCTCTGCTAGTCACTAGATGGCCATGGTTAGTGTCTCTCTCTCTCTCTCTCTCTGCTAGTCACTAGATGGCCATGGTTACTCTCTCTCTCTCTGCTAGTCACTAGATGGCCATGGTTAGTCTCTCTCTTTCTCCCTCTCTGCTAGTCACTAGCTGACCATGGTTAGTCTCTCTCTCTCCCTCTCTGCTAGTCACTAGATGGACATGGTTAGTGTCTCTCTCTCTCTCTGCTAGTCACTAGATGCCCATGGTTAGTGTCTCTCTCTCTCTCTCTCTGCTAGTCACTAGATGGCCATGGTTACTCTCTCTCTCTCTGCTAGTCACTAGATGGCCATGGTTAGTCTCTCTCTTTCTCCCTCTCTGCTAGTCACTAGATGGCCATGGTTAGTCTCTCTCTCTCCCTCTCTGCTAGTCACTAGATGACCATGGTTAGTCTCTCTCTCTCTCCCTCTCTGCTAGTCACTAGATGACCATGGTTAGTCTCTCTCTCTCTCCCTCTCTGCTAGTCACTAGATGACCATGGTTAGTCTCTCTCTCTCTCCCTCTCTGCTAGTCACTAGATGACCATGGTTAGTCTCTCTCTCTCTCCCTCTGCTAGTCACTAGATGACCATGGTTAGTCTCTCTCTCTCTCCCTCTCTGCTAGTCACTAGATGACCATGGTTAGTCTCTCTCTCTCCCTCTTTGCTAGTCACTAGATGACCATGGTTAGTCTCTCTCTCTCCCTCTCTGCTAGTCACTAGATGACCATGGTTAGTCTCTCTCTCTCTCCTCTCTGCTAGTCACTAGATGACCATGGTTAGTCTCTCTCTCTCTCCCTCTCTGCTAGTCACTAGATGACCATGGTTAGTTTCTCTCTCTCTCCCTCTCTGCTAGTCACTAGATGACCATGGTTAGTCTCTCTCTCTCTCCCTCTCTGCTAGTCACTAGATGACCATGGTTAGTCTCTCTCTCTCTCCCTCTCTGCTAGTCACTAGATGGCCATGGTTAGTCTCTCTCTCTCTCCCTCTCTGCTAGTCACTAGATGGCCATGGTTAGTGTCTCTCTCTCTCTCTGCTAGTCACTAGATGCCCATGGTTAGTGTCTCTCTCTCTCTCTCTCTGCTAGTCACTAGATGGCCATGGTTACTCTCTCTCTCTGCTAGTCACTAGATGGCCATGGTTAGTCTCTCTCTTTCTCCCTCTCTGCTAGTCACTAGATGGCCATGGTTAGTCTCTCTCTCTCCCTCTCTGCTAGTCACTAGATGACCATGGTTAGTCTCTCTTTCTCTCCCTCTCTGCTAGTCACTAGATGACCATGGTTAGTCTCTCTCTCTCTCCCTCTCTGCTAGTCACTAGATGACCATGGTTAGTCTCTCTCTCTCTCCCTCTCTGCTAGTCACTAGATGACCATGGTTAGTCTCTCTCTCTCTCCCTCTCTGCTAGTCACTAGATGACCATGGTTAGTCTCTCTCTCTCTCTCCCTCTCTGCTAGTCACTAGATGACCATGGTTAGTCTCTCTCTCTCCCTCTTTGCTAGTCACTAGATGACCATGGTTAGTCTCTCTCTCTCCCTCTCTGCTAGTCACTAGATGACCATGGTTAGTCTCTCTCTCTCTCCCTCTCTGCTAGTCACTAGATGACCATGGTTAGTCTCTCTCTCTCTCCCTCTCTGCTAGTCACTAGATGACCATGGTTAGTTTCTCTCTCTCTCCCTCTCTGCTAGTCACTAGATGACCATGGTTAGTCTCTCTCTCTCTCCCTCTCTGCTAGTCACTAGATGACCATGGTTAGTCTCTCTCTCTCTCCCTCTCTGCTAGTCACTAGATGACCATGGTTAGTCTCTCTCTCTCTCTCTGCTAGTCACTAGATGACCATGGTTAGTCTCTCTCTCTCTCCCTCTCTGCTAGTCACTAGATGACCATGGTTAGTCTCTCTCTCTCTCCCTCTCTGCTAGTCACTAGATGACCATGGTTAGTTTCTCTCTCTCTCCCTCTCTGCTAGTCACTAGATGACCATGGTTAGTCTCTCTCTCTCTCCCTCTCTGCTAGTCACTAGATGACCATGGTTAGTCTCTCTCTCTCTCCCTCTCTGCTAGTCACTAGATGACCATGGTTAGTCTCTCTCTCTCTCTCTGCTAGTCACTAGATGCCCATGGTTAGTGTCTCTCTCTCTCTCTCTCTGCTAGTCACTAGATGGCCATGGTTACTCTCTCTCTCTCTGCTAGTCACTAGATGGCCATGGTTAGTCTCTCTCTTTCTCCCTCTCTGCTAGTCACTAGATGACCATGGTTAGTCTCTCTCTCTCTCCCTCTCTGCTAGTCACTAGATGACCATGGTTAGTCTCTCTCTCTCTCCCTCTCTGCTAGTCACTAGATGGCCATGGTTAGTCTCTCTCTCTCTCTCTGCTAGTCACTAGATGCCCATGGTTAGTGTCTCTCTCTCTCTCTCTCTGCTAGTCACTAGATGGCCATGGTTACTCTCTCTCTCTCTGCTAGTCACTAGATGGCCATGGTTAGTCTCTCTCTTTCTCCCTCTCTGCTAGTCACTAGATGACCATGGTTAGTGTCTCTCTCTCTCTCTGCTAGTCACTAGATGACCATGGTTAGTGTCTCTCTCTCTGCTAGTCACTAGATGACCATGGTTAGTGTCTCTCTCCCTCTCTGCTAGTCACTAGATGGCCATGGTTAGTGTCTCTCTTTCTCCCTCTCTGCTAGTCACTAGATGACCATGGTTAGTGTCTCTCTCTCTCTCTGCTAGTCACTAGATGACCATGGTTAGTGTCTCTCTCCCTCTCTGCTAGTCACTAGATGGCCATGGTTAGTGTCTCTCTCTCTCTCTGCTAGTCACTAGATGGCCATGGTTAGTGTCTCTCTCTCTCTCTGCTAGTCACTAGATGGCCATGGTTAGTCTATCTCTTTCTCCCTCTCTGCTAGTCACTAGATGACCATGGTTAGTGTCTCTTTCTCTCCCTCTCTGCTAGTCACTAGATGACCATGGTTAGTCTCTCTCTCTCTCCCTCTCTGCTAGTCACTAGATGACCATGGTTAGTCTCTCTCTTTCTCCCTCTCTGCTAGTCACTAGATGACCATGGTTAGTGTCTCTCTCTCTCTCTGCTAGTCACTAGATGGCCATGGTTAGTCTCTCTCTTTCTCCCTCTCTGCTAGTCACTAGATGACCATGGTTAGTGTCTCTCTCTCTCTCTGCTAGTCACTAGATGACCATGGTTAGTCTCTCTCTTTCTCCCTCTCTGCTAGTCACTAGATGGCCATGGTTAGTGTCTCTCTCTCTCTCTGCTAGTCACTAGATGCCCATGGTTAGTGTCTCTCTCTCTCTCTCTCTGCTAGTCACTAGATGGCCATGGTTAGTGTCTCTCTCTCTCTCTGCTAGTCACTAGATGCCCATGGTTACTCTCTCTCTCTCTGCTAGTCACTAGATGGCCATGGTTAGTCTCTCTCTTTCTCCCTCTCTGCTAGTCACTAGATGACCATGGTTAGTGTCTCTCTCTCTCTCTGCTAGTCACTAGATGACCATGGTTAGTGTCTCTCTCCCTCTCTGCTAGTCACTAGATGGCCATGGTTAGTGTCTCTCTCTCTCTCTCTGCTAGTCACTAGATGGCCATGGTTAGTGTCTCTCTCTCTCTCTGCTAGTCACTAGATGGCCATGGTTAGTCTCTCTCTTTCTCCCTCTCTGCTAGTCACTAGATGACCATGGTTAGTGTCTCTCTCTCTGCTAGTCACTAGATGGCCATGGTTAGTCTCTCTCTTTCTCCCTCTCTGCTAGTCACTAGATGACCATGGTTAGTGTCTCTCTCTCTCTCTGCTAGTCACTAGATGACCATGGTTAGTCTCTCTCTTTCTCCCTCTCTGCTAGTCACTAGATGGCCATGGTTAGTGTCTCTCTCTCTCTCTGCTAGTCACTAGATGCCCATGGTTAGTGTCTCTCTCTCTCTCTCTGCTAGTCACTAGATGCCCATGGTTAGTGTCTCTCTCTCTCTCTGCTAGTCACTAGATGCCCATGGTTAGTGTCTCTCTCTCTCTCTCTGCTAGTCACTAGATGGCCATGGTTACTCTCTCTCTCTCTGCTAGTCACTAGATGGCCATGGTTAGTCTCTCTCTTTCTCCCTCTCTGCTAGTCACTAGATGACCATGGTTAGTCTCTCTCTCTCCCTCTCTGCTAGTCACTAGATGGCCATGGTTAGTCTCTCTCTTTCTCCCTCTCTGCTAGTCACTAGATGTCCATGGTTAGTCTCTCTCTTTCTCCCTCTCTGCTAGTCACTAGATGGCCATGGTTAGTGTCTCTCTCTCTCTTCTAGTCACTATATGGCCATGGTTAGTCTCTCTCTCTCTCTCTCTCTCTCTCTCTCTGCTAGTCACTAGATGACCGTGGTTAGTCTCTCTCTCTCCCTCTCTGCTAGTCACTAGATGGCCATGGTTAGTGTCTCTCTCTCTCTTCTAGTCACTATATGGCCATGGTTAGTCTCTCTCTCTCTCTCTCTCTCTCTCTGCTAGTCACTAGATGACCATGGTTAGTCTCTCTCTCTCCCTCTCTGCTAGTCACTAGATGGCCATGGTTAGTCTCTCTCTCCCCTCTCTGCTAGTCACTAGATGGCCATGGTTAGTGTCTCTCTCTCTTCTAGTCACTAGATGGCCATGGTTAGTGTCTCTCTCTCTCTCCTCTCTGCTAGTCACTAGATGGCCATGGTTAGTGTCTCTCTCTCTCTTCTAGTCACTAGATGACCATGGTTAGTGTCTCTCTCTCTTCTAGTCACTAGATGGCCATGGTTAGTGTCTCTCTCTCTCTTCTAGTCACTAGATGGCCATGGTTAGTGTCTCTCTCTCTCTCCCTCTCTGCTAGTCACTAGATGGCCATGGTTAGTGTCTCTCTCTCTCTCCCTCTCTGCTAGTCACTAGATGGCCATGGTTAGTGTCTCTCTCTCTCTTCTAGTCACTATATGGCCATGGTTAGTCTCTCTCTCTCTCTCTCTCTCTCTCTCTCTCTCTCTCTCTCTCTCTCTCTGCTAGTCACTAGATGACCATGGTTAGTCTCTCTCTCTCCCTCTCTGCTAGTCACTAGATGGCCATGGTTAGTGTCTCTCTCTCTCTTCTAGTCACTAGATGACCATGGTTAGTGTCTCTCTCTCTTCTAGTCACTAGATGACCATGGTTAGTGTCTCTCTCTCTCTCTGCTAGTCACTAGATGGCCATGGTTAGTGTCTCTCTCTCTCTTCTAGTCACTAGATGGCCATGGTTAGTGTCTCTCCCTCTCTGCTAGTCACTAGATGGCCATGGTTAGTGTCTCTCTCTCTCTCTTCTAGTCACTAGATGGCCATGGTTAGTCCCTCTCTCTCCCTCTCTGCTAGTCACTAGATGGCCATGGTTAGTCTCTCTCTCTCCCTCTCTGCTAGTCACTAGATGGCCATGGTTAGTCTCTCTCTCTCCCTCTCTGCTAGTCACTAGATGGCCATGGTTAGTCTCTCTCTCTCCCTCTCTGCTAGTCACTAGATGGCCATGGTTAGTGTCTCTCTCTCCCTCTCTGCTAGTCACTAGATGGCCATGGTTAGTCTCTCTCTCTCCCTCTCTGCTAGTCACTAGATGGCCATGGTTAGTCTCTCTCTCTCCCTCTCTACTAGTCACTAGATGGCCATGGTTAGTCCCTCTCTCTCCCTCTCTGCTAGTCACTAGATGACCATGGTTAGTCTCTCTCTCTCCCTCTCTGCTAGTCACTAGATGGCCATGGTTAGTGTCTCTCTCTTCTAGTCACTAGATGACCATGGTTAGTGTCTCTCTCTCTCTTCTAGTCACTAGATGACCATGGTTAGTGTCTCTCTCTCTCTTCTAGTCACTAGATGGCCATGGTTAGTGTCTCTCTCTCTCTTCTAGTCACTAGATGACCATGGTTAGTGTCTCTCTCTCTCTTCTAGTCACTAGATGACCATGGTTAGTGTCTCTCTCTCTCTTCTAGTCACTAGATGGCCATGGTTAGTGTCTCTCCCTCTCTGCTAGTCACTAGATGGCCATGGTTAGTGTCTCTCTCTCTCTTCTAGTCACTAGATGACCATGGTTAGTGTCTCTCTCTCTCTTCTAGTCACTAGATGGCCATGGTTAGTGTCTCTCCCTCTCTGCTAGTCACTAGATGGCCATGGGTAGTGTCTCTCTCTCTCTTCTAGTCACTAGATGACCATGGTTAGTGTCTCTCTCTCTCTTCTAGTCACTAGATGGCCATGGTTAGTGTCTCTCTCCCTCTCTGCTAGTCACTAGATGGCCATGGTTAGTGTCTCTCTTTCTCCCTCTCTGCTAGTCACTAGATGACCATGGTTAGTGTCTCTCTCTCTCTCTCTCTGCTAGTCACTAGATGACCATGGTTAGTGTCTCTCTCCCTCTCTGCTAGTCACTAGATGGCCATGGTTAGTGTCTCTCTCTCTCTCTGCTAGTCACTAGATGACCATGGTTAGTGTCTCTCTCTCTCTGCTAGTCACTAGATGACCATGGTTAGTCTCTCTCTTTCTCCCTCTCTGCTAGTCACTAGATGGCCATGGTTAGTGTCTCTCTCTCTCTCTGCTAGTCACTAGATGCCCATGGTTAGTGTCTCTCTCTCTCTCTCTCTGCTAGTCACTAGATGGCCATGGTTAGTGTCTCTCTCTCTCTCTGCTAGTCACTAGATGCCCATGGTTAGTGTCTCTCTCTCTCTCTCTCTCTGCTAGTCACTAGATGGCCATGGTTACTCTCTCTCTCTCTGCTAGTCACTAGATGGCCATGGTTAGTCTCTCTCTTTCTCCCTCTCTGCTAGTCACTAGATGACCATGGTTAGTCTCTCTCTCTCCCTCTCTGCTAGTCACTAGATGGCCATGGTTAGTCTCTCTCTTTCTCCCTCTCTGCTAGTCACTAGATGACCATGGTTAGTCTCTCTCTTTCTCCCTCTCTGCTAGTCACTAGATGGCCATGGTTAGTGTCTCTCTCTCTCTTCTAGTCACTATATGGCCATGGTTAGTCTCTCTCTCTCTCTCTCTCTCTCTCTGCTAGTCACTAGATGACCGTGGTTAGTCTCTCTCTCTCCCTCTCTGCTAGTCACTAGATGGCCATGGTTAGTCTCTCTCTCTCCCTCTCTGCTAGTCACTAGATGGCCATGGTTAGTCCCTCTCTCTCCCTCTCTGCTAGTCACTAGATGGCCATGGTTAGTCTCTCTCTCTCCCTCTCTGCTAGTCACTAGATGGCCATGGTTAGTCTCTCTCTCTCCCTCTCTGCTAGTCACTAGATGGCCATGGTTAGTCTCTCTCTCTCCCTCTCTGCTAGTCACTAGATGGCCATGGTTAGTCTCTCTCTCTCTCTCTCTGCTAGTCACTAGATGACCATGGTTAGTCTCTCTCTCTCCCTCTCTGCTAGTCACTAGATGGCCATGGTTAGTCTCTCTCTCTCCCTCTCTGCTAGTCACTAGATGGCCATGGTTAGTGTCTCTCTCTCTTCTAGTCACTAGATGGCCATGGTTAGTGTCTCTCTCTCTCTCCCTCTCTGCTAGTCACTAGATGGCCATGGTTAGTGTCTCTCTCTCTCTTCTAGTCACTAGATGACCATGGTTAGTGTCTCTCTCTCTTCTAGTCACTAGATGGCCATGGTTAGTGTCTCTCTCTCTCTTCTAGTCACTAGATGGCCATGGTTAGTGTCTCTCTCTCTCTCCCTCTCTGCTAGTCACTAGATGGCCATGGTTAGTGTCTCTCTCTCTCTCCCTCTCTGCTAGTCACTAGATGGCCATGGTTAGTGTCTCTCTCTCTCTCTCTCTGCTAGTCACTAGATGGCCATGGTTAGTGTCTCTCTCTCTCTCTGCTAGTCACTAGATGCCCATGGTTAGTGTCTCTCTCTCTCTCTCTCTCTGCTAGTCACTAGATGGCCATGGTTACTCTCTCTCTCTCTGCTAGTCACTAGATGGCCATGGTTAGTCTCTCTCTTTCTCCCTCTCTGCTAGTCACTAGATGACCATGGTTAGTCTCTCTCTCTCCCTCTCTGCTAGTCACTAGATGGCCATGGTTAGTCTCTCTCTTTCTCCCTCTCTGCTAGTCACTAGATGACCATGGTTAGTCTCTCTCTTTCTCCCTCTCTGCTAGTCACTAGATGGCCATGGTTAGTGTCTCTCTCTCTCTTCTAGTCACTATATGGCCATGGTTAGTCTCTCTCTCTCTCTCTCTCTCTCTCTCTCTCTGCTAGTCACTAGATGACCGTGGTTAGTCTCTCTCTCTCCCTCTCTGCTAGTCACTAGATGGCCATGGTTAGTCTCTCTCTCTCCCTCTCTGCTAGTCACTAGATGGCCATGGTTAGTCCCTCTCTCTCCCTCTCTGCTAGTCACTAGATGGCCATGGTTAGTCTCTCTCTCTCCCTCTCTGCTAGTCACTAGATGGCCATGGTTAGTCTCTCTCTCTCCCTCTCTGCTAGTCACTAGATGGCCATGGTTAGTCTCTCTCTCTCCCTCTCTGCTAGTCACTAGATGGCCATGGTTAGTCTCTCTCTCTCTCTCTCTGCTAGTCACTAGATGACCATGGTTAGTCTCTCTCTCTCCCTCTCTGCTAGTCACTAGATGGCCATGGTTAGTCTCTCTCTCTCCCTCTCTGCTAGTCACTAGATGGCCATGGTTAGTGTCTCTCTCTCTTCTAGTCACTAGATGGCCATGGTTAGTGTCTCTCTCTCTCCCTCTCTGCTAGTCACTAGATGGCCATGGTTAGTGTCTCTCTCTCTCTTCTAGTCACTAGATGACCATGGTTAGTGTCTCTCTCTCTTCTAGTCACTAGATGGCCATGGTTAGTGTCTCTCTCTCTCTTCTAGTCACTAGATGGCCATGGTTAGTGTCTCTCTCTCTCTCCCTCTCTGCTAGTCACTAGATGGCCATGGTTAGTGTCTCTCTCTCTCTCCCTCTCTGCTAGTCACTAGATGGCCATGGTTAGTGTCTCTCTCTCTCTTCTAGTCACTATATGGCCATGGTTAGTCTCTCTCTCTCTCTCTCTCTCTCTCTCTCTCTCTCTCTCTCTGCTAGTCACTAGATGACCATGGTTAGTCTCTCTCTCTCCCTCTCTGCTAGTCACTAGATGGCCATGGTTAGTGTCTCTCTCTCTCTTCTAGTCACTAGATGACCATGGTTAGTGTCTCTCTCTCTTCTAGTCACTAGATGACCATGGTTAGTGTCTCTCTCTCTCTCTGCTAGTCACTAGATGGCCATGGTTAGTGTCTCTCTCTCTCTTCTAGTCACTAGATGGCCATGGTTAGTGTCTCTCCCTCTCTGCTAGTCACTAGATGGCCATGGTTAGTGTCTCTCTCTCTCTTCTAGTCACTAGATGGCCATGGTTAGTCCCTCTCTCTCCCTCTCTGCTAGTCACTAGATGGCCATGGTTAGTCTCTCTCTCTCCCTCTCTGCTAGTCACTAGATGGCCATGGTTAGTCTCTCTCTCTCCCTCTCTGCTAGTCACTAGATGGCCATGGTTAGTCTCTCTCTCTCCCTCTCTGCTAGTCACTAGATGGCCATGGTTAGTGTCTCTCTCTCCCTCTCTGCTAGTCACTAGATGGCCATGGTTAGTCTCTCTCTCTCCCTCTCTGCTAGTCACTAGATGGCCATGGTTAGTCTCTCTCTCCCTCTCTACTAGTCACTAGATGGCCATGGTTAGTCCCTCTCTCTCCCTCTCTGCTAGTCACTAGATGACCATGGTTAGTCTCTCTTTCTCCCTCTCTGCTAGTCACTAGATGGCCATGGTTAGTGTCTCTCTCTTCTAGTCACTAGATGACCATGGTTAGTGTCTCTCTCTCTCTTCTAGTCACTAGATGACCATGGTTAGTGTCTCTCTCTCTCTTCTAGTCACTAGATGGCCATGGTTAGTGTCTCTCTCTCTCTTCTAGTCACTAGATGACCATGGTTAGTGTCTCTCTCTCTCTTCTAGTCACTAGATGACCATGGTTAGTGTCTCTCTCTCTCTTCTAGTCACTAGATGGCCATGGTTAGTGTCTCTCCCTCTCTGCTAGTCACTAGATGGCCATGGGTAGTGTCTCTCTCTCTCTTCTAGTCACTAGATGACCATGGTTAGTGTCTCTCTCTCTCTTCTAGTCACTAGATGGCCATGGTTAGTGTCTCTCTCCCTCTCTGCTAGTCACTAGATGGCCATGGTTAGTGTCTCTCTTTCTCCCTCTCTGCTAGTCACTAGATGACCATGGTTAGTGTCTCTCTCTCTTCTAGTCACTAGATGGCCATGGTTAGTGTCTCTCTCTCTCTGCTAGTCACTAGATGGCCATGGTTAGTCTCTCTCTCTCCCTCTCTACTAGTCACTAGATGGCCATGGTTAGTGTCTCTCTCTTCTAGTCACTAGATGGCCATGGTTAGTGTCTCTCTCTCTTCTAGTCACTAGATGGCCATGGTTAGTGTCTCTCTCTCTCTTCTAGTCACTAGATGGCCATGGTTAGTGTCTCTCTCTCTCTCCCTCTCTGCTAGTCACTAGATGGCCATGGTTAGTGTCTCTCTCTCTCTCCCTCTCTGCTAGTCACTAGATGGCCATGGTTAGTGTCTCTCTCTCTCTTCTAGTCACTATATGGCCATGGTTAGTCTCTCTCTCTCTCTCTCTCTCTCTCTCTCTCTCTCTCTCTCTGCTAGTCACTAGATGACCATGGTTAGTCTCTCTCTCTCCCTCTCTGCTAGTCACTAGATGGCCATGGTTAGTGTCTCTCTCTCTCTTCTAGTCACTAGATGACCATGGTTAGTGTCTCTCTCTCTTCTAGTCACTAGATGACCATGGTTAGTGTCTCTCTCTCTCTCTGCTAGTCACTAGATGGCCATGGTTAGTGTCTCTCTCTCTCTTCTAGTCACTAGATGGCCATGGTTAGTGTCTCTCCCTCTCTGCTAGTCACTAGATGGCCATGGTTAGTGTCTCTCTCTCTTCTAGTCACTAGATGGCCATGGTTAGTCCCTCTCTCTCCCTCTCTGCTAGTCACTAGATGGCCATGGTTAGTCTCTCTCTCTCCCTCTCTGCTAGTCACTAGATGGCCATGGTTAGTCTCTCTCTCTCCCTCTCTGCTAGTCACTAGATGGCCATGGTTAGTCTCTCTCTCTCCCTCTCTGCTAGTCACTAGATGGCCATGGTTAGTGTCTCTCTCTCCCTCTCTGCTAGTCACTAGATGGCCATGGTTAGTCTCTCTCTCTCCCTCTCTGCTAGTCACTAGATGGCCATGGTTAGTCTCTCTCTCCCTCTCTACTAGTCACTAGATGGCCATGGTTAGTCCCTCTCTCTCCCTCTCTGCTAGTCACTAGATGACCATGGTTAGTCTCTCTTTCTCCCTCTCTGCTAGTCACTAGATGGCCATGGTTAGTGTCTCTCTCTTCTAGTCACTAGATGACCATGGTTAGTGTCTCTCTCTCTCTTCTAGTCACTAGATGACCATGGTTAGTGTCTCTCTCTCTCTTCTAGTCACTAGATGGCCATGGTTAGTGTCTCTCTCTCTCTTCTAGTCACTAGATGACCATGGTTAGTGTCTCTCTCTCTCTTCTAGTCACTAGATGACCATGGTTAGTGTCTCTCTCTCTCTTCTAGTCACTAGATGGCCATGGTTAGTGTCTCTCCCTCTCTGCTAGTCACTAGATGGCCATGGTTAGTGTCTCTCTCTCTCTTCTAGTCACTAGATGGCCATGGTTAGTGTCTCTCTCTCTCTTCTAGTCACTAGATGGCCATGGTTAGTGTCTCTCCCTCTCTGCTAGTCACTAGATGGCCATGGGTAGTGTCTCTCTCTCTCTTCTAGTCACTAGATGACCATGGTTAGTGTCTCTCTCTCTCTTCTAGTCACTAGATGGCCATGGTTAGTGTCTCTCTCCCTCTCTGCTAGTCACTAGATGGCCATGGTTAGTGTCTCTCTTTCTCCCTCTCTGCTAGTCACTAGATGACCATGGTTAGTGTCTCTCTCTCTCTCTCTGCTAGTCACTAGATGACCATGGTTAGTGTCTCTCTCCCTCTCTGCTAGTCACTAGATGGCCATGGTTAGTGTCTCTCTCTCTCTCTGCTAGTCACTAGATGGCCATGGTTAGTGTCTCTCTCTCTCTCTGCTAGTCACTAGATGGCCATGGTTAGTCTCTCTCTTTCTCCCTCTCTGCTAGTCACTAGATGACCATGGTTAGTGTCTCTCTCTCTCTGCTAGTCACTAGATGACCATGGTTAGTCTCTCTCTTTCTCCCTCTCTGCTAGTCACTAGATGGCCATGGTTAGTGTCTCTCTCTCTCTCTGCTAGTCACTAGATGCCCATGGTTAGTGTCTCTCTCTCTCTCTCTCTGCTAGTCACTAGATGGCCATGGTTAGTGTCTCTCTCTCTCTCTGCTAGTCACTAGATGCCCATGGTTAGTGTCTCTCTCTCTCTCTCTCTCTGCTAGTCACTAGATGGCCATGGTTACTCTCTCTCTCTCTGCTAGTCACTAGATGGCCATGGTTAGTCTCTCTCTTTCTCCCTCTCTGCTAGTCACTAGATGACCATGGTTAGTCTCTCTCTCTCCCTCTCTGCTAGTCACTAGATGGCCATGGTTAGTCTCTCTCTTTCTCCCTCTCTGCTAGTCACTAGATGACCATGGTTAGTCTCTCTCTTTCTCCCTCTCTGCTAGTCACTAGATGGCCATGGTTAGTGTCTCTCTCTCTCTTCTAGTCACTATATGGCCATGGTTAGTCTCTCTCTCTCTCTCTCTCTCTCTCTCTCTGCTAGTCACTAGATGACCGTGGTTAGTCTCTCTCTCTCCCTCTCTGCTAGTCACTAGATGGCCATGGTTAGTCTCTCTCTCTCCCTCTCTGCTAGTCACTAGATGGCCATGGTTAGTCCCTCTCTCTCCCTCTCTGCTAGTCACTAGATGGCCATGGTTAGTCTCTCTCTCTCCCTCTCTGCTAGTCACTAGATGGCCATGGTTAGTCTCTCTCTCTCCCTCTCTGCTAGTCACTAGATGGCCATGGTTAGTCTCTCTCTCTCCCTCTCTGCTAGTCACTAGATGGCCATGGTTAGTCCCTCTCTCTCCCTCTCTGCTAGTCACTAGATGGCCATGGTTAGTCTCTCTCTCTCCCTCTCTGCTAGTCACTAGATGGCCATGGTTAGTGTCTCTCTCTTCTAGTCACTAGATGACCATGGTTAGTGTCTCTCTCTCTCTTCTAGTCACTAGATGGCCATGGTTAGTGTCTCTCTCTCTCTTCTAGTCACTAGATGACCATGGTTAGTGTCTCTCTCTCTCTTCTAGTCACTAGATGACCATGGTTAGTGTCTCTCTCTCTCTTCTAGTCACTAGATGGCCATGGTTAGTGTCTCTCTCTCTCTTCTAGTCACTAGATGACCATGGTTAGTGTCTCTCTCTCTCTTCTAGTCACTAGATGGCCATGGTTAGTGTCTCTCCCTCTCTGCTAGTCACTAGATGGCCATGGTTAGTGTCTCTCTCTTCTAGTCACTAGATGGCCATGGTTAGTGTCTCTCCCTCTCTGCTAGTCACTAGATGGCCATGGTTAGTGTCTCTCTCTCTCTTCTAGTCACTAGATGGCCATGGTTAGTCCCTCTCTCTCCCTCTCTGCTAGTCACTAGATGGCCATGGTTAGTCTCTCTCTCTCCCTCTCTGCTAGTCACTAGATGGCCATGGTTAGTCTCTCTCTCTCCCTCTCTGCTAGTCACTAGATGGCCATGGTTAGTCTCTCTCTCTCCCTCTCTGCTAGTCACTAGATGGCCATGGTTAGTGTCTCTCTCTCCCTCTCTGCTAGTCACTAGATGGCCATGGTTAGTCTCTCTCTCTCCTCTCTGCTAGTCACTAGATGGCCATGGTTAGTCTCTCTCTCTCCCTCTCTACTAGTCACTAGATGGCCATGGTTAGTCCCTCTCTCTCCCTCTCTGCTAGTCACTAGATGACCATGGTTAGTCTCTCTCTCTCCCTCTCTGCTAGTCACTAGATGGCCATGGTTAGTGTCTCTCTCTTCTAGTCACTAGATGACCATGGTTAGTGTCTCTCTCTCTCTTCTAGTCACTAGATGACCATGGTTAGTGTCTCTCTCTCTCTTCTAGTCACTAGATGGCCATGGTTAGTGTCTCTCTCTCTCTTCTAGTCACTAGATGACCATGGTTAGTGTCTCTCTCTCTCTTCTAGTCACTAGATGACCATGGTTAGTGTCTCTCTCTCTCTTCTAGTCACTAGATGGCCATGGTTAGTGTCTCTCCCTCTCTGCTAGTCACTAGATGGCCATGGTTAGTGTCTCTCTCTCTCTTCTAGTCACTAGATGACCATGGTTAGTGTCTCTCTCTCTCTTCTAGTCACTAGATGGCCATGGTTAGTGTCTCTCCCTCTCTGCTAGTCACTAGATGGCCATGGGTAGTGTCTCTCTCTCTCTTCTAGTCACTAGATGACCATGGTTAGTGTCTCTCTCTCTCTTCTAGTCACTAGATGGCCATGGTTAGTGTCTCTCTCCCTCTCTGCTAGTCACTAGATGGCCATGGTTAGTGTCTCTCTTTCTCCCTCTCTGCTAGTCACTAGATGACCATGGTTAGTGTCTCTCTCTCTCTCTCTGCTAGTCACTAGATGACCATGGTTAGTGTCTCTCTCCCTCTCTGCTAGTCACTAGATGGCCATGGTTAGTCTCTCTCTTTCTCCCTCTCTGCTAGTCACTAGATGACCATGGTTAGTGTCTCTCTCTCTCTCTCTGCTAGTCACTAGATGGCCATGGTTAGTCTCTCTCTTTCTCCCTCTCTGCTAGTCACTAGATGACCATGGTTAGTGTCTCTCTCTCTCTGCTAGTCACTAGATGACCATGGTTAGTCTCTCTCTTTCTCCCTCTCTGCTAGTCACTAGATGGCCATGGTTAGTGTCTCTCTCTCTCTCTGCTAGTCACTAGATGCCCATGGTTAGTGTCTCTCTCTCTCTCTCTCTGCTAGTCACTAGATGGCCATGGTTAGTGTCTCTCTCTCTCTCTGCTAGTCACTAGATGCCCATGGTTAGTGTCTCTCTCTCTCTCTCTCTCTCTCTGCTAGTCACTAGATGGCCATGGTTACTCTCTCTCTCTCTGCTAGTCACTAGATGGCCATGGTTAGTCTCTCTCTTTCTCCCTCTCTGCTAGTCACTAGATGACCATGGTTAGTCTCTCTCTCTCCCTCTCTGCTAGTCACTAGATGGCCATGGTTAGTCTCTCTCTTTCTCCCTCTCTGCTAGTCACTAGATGACCATGGTTAGTCTCTCTCTTTCTCCCTCTCTGCTAGTCACTAGATGGCCATGGTTAGTGTCTCTCTCTCTCTTCTAGTCACTATATGGCCATGGTTAGTCTCTCTCTCTCTCTCTCTCTCTCTCTGCTAGTCACTAGATGACCGTGGTTAGTCTCTCTCTCTCCCTCTCTGCTAGTCACTAGATGGCCATGGTTAGTCTCTCTCTCTCCCTCTCTGCTAGTCACTAGATGGCCATGGTTAGTCCCTCTCTCTCCTCTCTGCTAGTCACTAGATGGCCATGGTTAGTCTCTCTCTCTCCCTCTCTGCTAGTCACTAGATGGCCATGGTTAGTCTCTCTCTCTCCCTCTCTGCTAGTCACTAGATGGCCATGGTTAGTCTCTCTCTCTCCCTCTCTGCTAGTCACTAGATGGCCATGGTTAGTCCCTCTCTCTCCCTCTCTGCTAGTCACTAGATGGCCATGGTTAGTCTCTCTCTCTCCCCTCTCTGCTAGTCACTAGATGGCCATGGTTAGTGTCTCTCTCTTCTAGTCACTAGATGACCATGGTTAGTGTCTCTCTCTCTCTTCTAGTCACTAGATGGCCATGGTTAGTGTCTCTCTCTCTCTTCTAGTCACTAGATGACCATGGTTAGTGTCTCTCTCTCTCTTCTAGTCACTAGATGACCATGGTTAGTGTCTCTCTCTCTCTTCTAGTCACTAGATGGCCATGGTTAGTGTCTCTCTCTCTCTTCTAGTCACTAGATGACCATGGTTAGTGTCTCTCTCTCTCTTCTAGTCACTAGATGGCCATGGTTAGTGTCTCTCCCTCTCTGCTAGTCACTAGATGGCCATGGTTAGTGTCTCTCTCTCTCTTCTAGTCACTAGATGACCATGGTTAGTGTCTCTCTCTCTCTTCTAGTCACTAGATGGCCATGGTTAGTGTCTCTCCCTCTCTGCTAGTCACTAGATGGCCATGGTTAGTGTCTCTCTCTCTCTTCTAGTCACTAGATGACCATGGTTAGTGTCTCTCTCTCTCTTCTAGTCACTAGATGGCCATGGTTAGTGTCTCTCTCCCTCTCTGCTAGTCACTAGATGGCCATGGTTAGTGTCTCTCTTTCTCCCTCTCTGCTAGTCACTAGATGGCCATGGTTAGTGTCTCTCTCTCTCTTCTAGTCACTAGATGGCCATGGTTAGTGTCTCTCTCCCTCTCTGCTAGTCACTAGATGGCCATGTTTAGTGTCTCTCTTTCTCCCTCTCTGCTAGTCACTAGATGACCATGGTTAGTGTCTCTCTCTCTCTCTGCTAGTCACTAGATGACCATGGTTAGTGTCTCTCTCTCTCTCTGCTAGTCACTAGATGGCCATGGTTAGTCTCTCTCTTTCTCCCTCTCTGCTAGTCACTAGATGACCATGGTTAGTGTCTCTCTCTCTCTCTCTGCTAGTCACTAGATGGCCATGGTTAGTCTCTCTCTTTCTCCCTCTCTGCTAGTCACTAGATGACCATGGTTAGTGTCTCTCTCTCTCTCTGCTAGTCACTAGATGACCATGGTTAGTCTCTCTCTTTCTCCCTCTCTGCTAGTCACTAGATGGCCATGGTTAGTGTCTCTCTCTCTCTCTGCTAGTCACTAGATGCCCATGGTTAGTGTCTCTCTCTCTCTCTCTCTGCTAGTCACTAGATGGCCATGGTTAGTGTCTCTCTCTCTCTCTGCTAGTCACTAGATGACCATGGTTAGTGTCTCTCTCTCTCTCTCTGCTAGTCACTAGATGGCCATGGTTAGTCTCTCTCTTTCTCCCTCTCTGCTAGTCACTAGATGACCATGGTTAGTGTCTCTCTCTCTCTCTGCTAGTCACTAGATGACCATGGTTAGTCTCTCTCTTTCTCCCTCTCTGCTAGTCACTAGATGGCCATGGTTAGTGTCTCTCTCTCTCTCTGCTAGTCACTAGATGCCCATGGTTAGTGTCTCTCTCTCTCTCTCTCTGCTAGTCACTAGATGGCCATGGTTAGTGTCTCTCTCTCTCTCTGCTAGTCACTAGATGCCCATGGTTAGTGTCTCTCTCTCTCTCTCTCTCTGCTAGTCACTAGATGGCCATGGTTACTCTCTCTCTCTCTGCTAGTCACTAGATGGCCATGGTTAGTCTCTCTCTTTCTCCCTCTCTGCTAGTCACTAGATGACCATGGTTAGTCTCTCTCTCTCCCTCTCTGCTAGTCACTAGATGGCCATGGTTAGTCTCTCTCTTTCTCCCTCTCTGCTAGTCACTAGATGACCATGGTTAGTCTCTCTCTTTCTCCCTCTCTGCTAGTCACTAGATGGCCATGGTTAGTGTCTCTCTCTCTCTTCTAGTCACTATATGGCCATGGTTAGTCTCTCTCTCTCTCTCTCTCTCTCTCTCTCTCTCTCTCTCTCTCTACTAGTCACTAGATGACCGTGGTTAGTCTCTCTCTCTCCCTCTCTGCTAGTCACTAGATGGCCATGGTTAGTCTCTCTCTCTCCCTCTCTGCTAGTCACTAGATGGCCATGGTTAGTCCCTCTCTCTCCCTCTCTGCTAGTCACTAGATGGCCATGGTTAGTCTCTCTCTCTCCCTCTCTGCTAGTCACTAGATGGCCATGGTTAGTGTCTCTCTCTTCTAGTCACTAGATGACCATGGTTAGTGTCTCTCTCTCTCTTCTAGTCACTAGATGGCCATGGTTAGTGTCTCTCTCTCTCTTCTAGTCACTAGATGACCATGGTTAGTGTCTCTCTCTCTCTTCTAGTCACTAGATGACCATGGTTAGTGTCTCTCTCTCTCTTCTAGTCACTAGATGGCCATGGTTAGTGTCTCTCTCTCTCTTCTAGTCACTAGATGACCATGGTTAGTGTCTCTCTCTCTCTTCTAGTCACTAGATGGCCATGGTTAGTGTCTCTCCCTCTCTGCTAGTCACTAGATGGCCATGGTTAGTGTCTCTCTCTCTCTTCTAGTCACTAGATGACCATGGTTAGTGTCTCTCTCTCTCTTCTAGTCACTAGATGGCCATGGTTAGTGTCTCTCCTCTCTGCTAGTCACTAGATGGCCATGGTTAGTGTCTCTCTCTCTCTTCTAGTCACTAGATGACCATGGTTAGTGTCTCTCTCTCTCTTCTAGTCACTAGATGGCCATGGTTAGTGTCTCTCTCCCTCTCTGCTAGTCACTAGATGGCCATGGTTAGTGTCTCTCTTTCTCCCTCTCTGCTAGTCACTAGATGGCCATGGTTAGTGTCTCTCTCTCTCTCTCTGCTAGTCACTAGATGACCATGGTTAGTGTCTCTCTCCCTCTCTGCTAGTCACTAGATGGCCATGGTTAGTGTCTCTCTCTCTCTCTGCTAGTCACTAGATGGCCATGGTTAGTGTCTCTCTCTCTCTCTGCTAGTCACTAGATGGCCATGGTTAGTCTCTCTCTTTCTCCCTCTCTGCTAGTCACTAGATGACCATGGTTAGTGTCTCTCTCTCTCTCTGCTAGTCACTAGATGGCCATGGTTAGTCTCTCTCTTTCTCCCTCTCTGCTAGTCACTAGATGACCATGGTTAGTGTCTCTCTCTCTCTCTGCTAGTCACTAGATGACCATGGTTAGTCTCTCTCTTTCTCCCTCTCTGCTAGTCACTAGATGGCCATGGTTAGTGTCTCTCTCTCTCTCTGCTAGTCACTAGATGCCCATGGTTAGTGTCTCTCTCTCTCTCTCTCTGCTAGTCACTAGATGGCCATGGTTAGTGTCTCTCTCTCTCTCTGCTAGTCACTAGATGCCCATGGTTAGTGTCTCTCTCTCTCTCTCTCTCTGCTAGTCACTAGATGGCCATGGTTACTCTCTCTCTCTCTGCTAGTCACTAGATGGCCATGGTTAGTCTCTCTCTTTCTCCCTCTCTGCTAGTCACTAGATGACCATGGTTAGTCTCTCTCTCTCCCTCTCTGCTAGTCACTAGATGGCCATGGTTAGTCTCTCTCTCTCTCTCTCTCTCTCTCTCTCTCTGCTAGTCACTAGATGACCGTGGTTAGTCTCTCTCTCTCCCTCTCTGCTAGTCACTAGATGGCCATGGTTAGTGTCTCTCTCTCTCTTCTAGTCACTATATGGCCATGGTTAGTCTCTCTCTCTCTCTCTCTCTCTCTCTCTGCTAGTCACTAGATGACCATGGTTAGTCTCTCTCTCTCCCTCTCTGCTAGTCACTAGATGGCCATGGTTAGTCTCTCTCTCTCCCTCTCTGCTAGTCACTAGATGGCCATGGTTAGTGTCTCTCTCTCTTCTAGTCACTAGATGGCCATGGTTAGTGTCTCTCTCTCTCTCCCTCTCTGCTAGTCACTAGATGGCCATGGTTAGTGTCTCTCTCTCTCTTCTAGTCACTAGATGACCATGGTTAGTGTCTCTCTCTCTTCTAGTCACTAGATGGCCATGGTTAGTGTCTCTCTCTCTCTTCTAGTCACTAGATGACCATGGTTAGTGTCTCTCTCTCTCTCCCTCTCTGCTAGTCACTAGATGGCCATGGTTAGTGTCTCTCTCTCTCTCCCTCTCTGCTAGTCACTAGATGGCCATGGTTAGTGTCTCTCTCTCTCTTCTAGTCACTATATGGCCATGGTTAGTCTCTCTCTCTCTCTCTCTCTCTCTCTCTGCTAGTCACTAGATGACCATGGTTAGTCTCTCTCTCTCCTCTCTGCTAGTCACTAGATGGCCATGGTTAGTGTCTCTCTCTCTCTTCTAGTCACTAGATGACCATGGTTAGTGTCTCTCTCTCTTCTAGTCACTAGATGACCATGGTTAGTGTCTCTCTCTCTCTCTGCTAGTCACTAGATGGCCATGGTTAGTGTCTCTCTCTCTCTTCTAGTCACTAGATGGCCATGGTTAGTGTCTCTCTCTCTCTTCTAGTCACTAGATGGCCATGGTTAGTCTCTCTCTCTCCCTCTCTGCTAGTCACTAGATGGCCATGGTTAGTCTCTCTCTCTCCCTCTCTGCTAGTCACTAGATGGCCATGGTTAGTGTCTCTCTCTCTCTTCTAGTCACTAGATGGCCATGGTTAGTGTCTCTCTCTCTCTTCTAGTCACTAGATGACCATGGTTAGTGTCTCTCTCTCTCTTCTAGTCACTAGATGACCATGGTTAGTGTCTCTCTCTCTCTTCTAGTCACTAGATGGCCATGGTTAGTGTCTCTCTCTCTCTTCTAGTCACTAGATGACCATGGTTAGTGTCTCTCTCTCTCTTCTAGTCACTAGATGGCCATGGTTAGTGTCTCTCCCTCTCTGCTAGTCACTAGATGGCCATGGTTAGTGTCTCTCTCTCTCTTCTAGTCACTAGATGACCATGGTTAGTGTCTCTCTCTCTCTTCTAGTCACTAGATGGCCATGGTTAGTGTCTCTCCCTCTCTGCTAGTCACTAGATGGCCATGGTTAGTGTCTCTCTCTCTCTTCTAGTCACTAGATGACCATGGTTAGTGTCTCTCTCTCTCTTCTAGTCACTAGATGGCCATGGTTAGTGTCTCTCTCCTCTCTGCTAGTCACTAGATGGCCATGGTTAGTGTCTCTCTTTCTCCCTCTCTGCTAGTCACTAGATGGCCATGGTTAGTGTCTCTCTCTCTCTCTCTGCTAGTCACTAGATGACCATGGTTAGTGTCTCTCTCCCTCTCTGCTAGTCACTAGATGGCCATGGTTAGTGTCTCTCTCTCTCTCTGCTAGTCACTAGATGGCCATGGTTAGTGTCTCTCTCTCTCTCTGCTAGTCACTAGATGGCCATGGTTAGTCTCTCTCTTTCTCCCTCTCTGCTAGTCACTAGATGACCATGGTTAGTGTCTCTCTCTCTCTCTGCTAGTCACTAGATGGCCATGGTTAGTCTCTCTCTTTCTCCCTCTCTGCTAGTCACTAGATGACCATGGTTAGTGTCTCTCTCTCTCTCTGCTAGTCACTAGATGACCATGGTTAGTCTCTCTCTTTCTCCCTCTCTGCTAGTCACTAGATGGCCATGGTTAGTGTCTCTCTCTCTCTCTGCTAGTCACTAGATGCCCATGGTTAGTGTCTCTCTCTCTCTCTCTCTGCTAGTCACTAGATGGCCATGGTTAGTGTCTCTCTCTCTCTCTGCTAGTCACTAGATGCCCATGGTTAGTGTCTCTCTCTCTCTCTCTCTCTGCTAGTCACTAGATGGCCATGGTTACTCTCTCTCTCTCTGCTAGTCACTAGATGGCCATGGTTAGTCTCTCTCTTTCTCCCTCTCTGCTAGTCACTAGATGACCATGGTTAGTCTCTCTCTCTCCCTCTCTGCTAGTCACTAGATGGCCATGGTTAGTCTCTCTCTCTCTCTCTCTCTCTCTCTCTGCTAGTCACTAGATGACCGTGGTTAGTCTCTCTCTCTCCCTCTCTGCTAGTCACTAGATGGCCATGGTTAGTGTCTCTCTCTCTCTTCTAGTCACTATATGGCCATGGTTAGTCTCTCTCTCTCTCTCTCTCTCTCTCTCTCTCTGCTAGTCACTAGATGACCATGGTTAGTCTCTCTCTCTCCCTCTCTGCTAGTCACTAGATGGCCATGGTTAGTCTCTCTCTCTCCCTCTCTGCTAGTCACTAGATGGCCATGGTTAGTGTCTCTCTCTCTTCTAGTCACTAGATGGCCATGGTTAGTGTCTCTCTCTCTCTCCCTCTCTGCTAGTCACTAGATGGCCATGGTTAGTGTCTCTCTCTCTCTTCTAGTCACTAGATGACCATGGTTAGTGTCTCTCTCTCTTCTAGTCACTAGATGGCCATGGTTAGTGTCTCTCTCTCTCTTCTAGTCACTAGATGACCATGGTTAGTGTCTCTCTCTCTCTCCCTCTCTGCTAGTCACTAGATGGCCATGGTTAGTGTCTCTCTCTCTCTCCCTCTCTGCTAGTCACTAGATGGCCATGGTTAGTGTCTCTCTCTCTCTTCTAGTCACTATATGGCCATGGTTAGTCTCTCTCTCTCTCTCTCTCTCTCTCTCTGCTAGTCACTAGATGACCATGGTTAGTCTCTCTCTCTCCCTCTCTGCTAGTCACTAGATGGCCATGGTTAGTGTCTCTCTCTCTCTTCTAGTCACTAGATGACCATGGTTAGTGTCTCTCTCTCTTCTAGTCACTAGATGACCATGGTTAGTGTCTCTCTCTCTCTCTGCTAGTCACTAGATGGCCATGGTTAGTGTCTCTCTCTCTCTTCTAGTCACTAGATGGCCATGGTTAGTGTCTCTCTCTCTCTTCTAGTCACTAGATGGCCATGGTTAGTCTCTCTCTCTCCCTCTCTGCTAGTCACTAGATGGCCATGGTTAGTCTCTCTCTCTCCCTCTCTGCTAGTCACTAGATGGCCATGGTTAGTGTCTCTCTCTCTCTTCTAATCACTAGATGGCCATGGTTAGTGTCTCTCTCTCTCTCCCTCTCTGCTAGTCACTAGATGGCCATGGTTAGTGTCTCTCTCTCTCTTCTAGTCACTAGATGGCCATGGTTAGTGTCTCTCTCTCTCTCCCTCTCTGCTAGTCACTAGATGGCCATGGTTAGTGTCTCTCTCTCTCTTCTGCTAGTCACTAGATGGCCATGGTTAGTGTCTCTCTCTCTCTTCTAGTCACTAGATGGCCATGGTTAGTGTCTCTCTCTCTCTCCCTCTCTGCTAGTCACTAGATGGCCATGGTTAGTGTCTCTCTCTCTCTTCTAGTCACTAGATGGCCATGGTTAGTGTCTCTCTCTCTCTTCTAGTCACTAGATGGCCATGGTTAGTGTCTCTCTCTCTCTGCTAGTCACTAGATTGCCATGGTTAGTCTCTCTCTCTCCCTCTGCTAGTCACTAGATGGCCATGGTTAGTGTCTCTCTCTCTCTTCTAGTCACTAGATGGCCATGGTTAGTGTCTCTCTCTCTCTTCTAGTCACTAGATGGCCATGGTTAGTCTCTCTCTCTCCCTCTCTGCTAGTCACTAGATGGCCATGGTTAGTCTCTCTCTCTCCCTCTCTGCTAGTCACTAGATGGCCATGGTTAGTGTCTCTCTCTCTCTTCTAATCACTAGATGGCCATGGTTAGTGTCTCGCTCTCTCTTCTAGTCACTAGATGGCCATGGTTAGTGTCTCTCTCTCTCTTCTAGTCACTAGATGGCCATGGTTAGTGTCTCTCTCTCTCTTCTAGTCACTAGATGGCCATGGTTAGTGTCTCTCTCTCTCTTCTAGTCACTAGATGGCCATGGTTAGTGTCTCTCTCTCTCTGCTAGTCACTAGATGGCCATGGTTAGTGTCTCTCTCTCTTCTAGTCACTAGATGGCCATGGTTAGTGTCTCTCTCTCTCTTCTAGTCACTAGATGGCCATGGTTAGTGTCTCTCTCTCTCTTCTAGTCACTAGATGGCCATGGTTAGTGTCTCTCTCTCTCTTCTAGTCACTAGATGGCCATGGTTAGTGTCTCTCTCTCTCTAGTCACTAGATGGCCATGGTTAGTGTCTCTCTCTCTCTTCTAGTCACTAGATGGCCATGGTTAGTCCCTCTCTCTCCCTCTCTGCTAGTCACTAGATGGCCATGGTTAGTCTCTCTCTCTCCCTCTCTGCTAGTCACTAGATGGCCATGGTTAGTGTCTCTCTCTCTCTCTTCTAGTCACTAGATGACCATGGTTAGTCTCTCTCTCTCCCTCTCTGCTAGTCACTAGATGGCCATGGTTAGTCTCTCTCTCTCCCTCTCTGCTAGTCACTAGATGGCCATGGTTAGTCTCTCTCTCTCCCTCTCTGCTAGTCACTAGATGGCCATGGTTAGTCTCTCTCTCTCCCTCTCTGCTAGTCACTAGATGGCCATGGTTAGTCTCTCTCTCTCCCTCTCTGCTAGTCACTAGATGACCATGGTTAGTCTCTCTCTCTCCCTCTCTGCTAGTCACTAGATGGCCATGGTTAGTCTCTCTCTTTCTCCCTCTCTGCTAGTCACTAGATGACCATGGTTAGTCTCTCTCTTTCTCCCTCTCTGCTAGTCACTAGATGGCCATGGTTAGTGTCTCTCTCTCTCTTCTAGTCACTATATGGCCATGGTTAGTCTCTCTCTCTCTCTCTCTCTCTCTCTCTCTCTGCTAGTCACTAGATGACCGTGGTTAGTCTCTCTCTCTCCCTCTCTGCTAGTCACTAGATGGCCATGGTTAGTGTCTCTCTCTCTCTTCTAGTCACTATATGGCCATGGTTAGTCTCTCTCTCTCTCTCTCTCTCTCTCTCTCTCTCTGCTAGTCACTAGATGACCATGGTTAGTCTCTCTCTCTCCCTCTCTGCTAGTCACTAGATGGCCATGGTTAGTCTCTCTCTCTCCCTCTCTGCTAGTCACTAGATGGCCATGGTTAGTGTCTCTCTCTCTTCTAGTCACTAGATGGCCATGGTTAGTGTCTCTCTCTCTCTCCCTCTCTGCTAGTCACTAGATGGCCATGGTTAGTGTCTCTCTCTCTCTTCTAGTCACTAGATGGCCATGGTTAGTCTCTCTCTCTCCCTCTCTGCTAGTCACTAGATGGCCATGGTTAGTGTCTCTCTCTCTCTTCTAGTCACTAGATGGCCATGGTTAGTGTCTCTCTCTCTCTTCTAGTCACTAGATGGCCATGGTTAGTGTCTCTCTCTCTCTCCGTCTCTGCTAGTCACTAGATGGCCATGGTTAGTGTCTCTCTCTCTCTCCGTCTCTGCTAGTCACTAGATGGCCATGGTTAGTGTCTCTCTCTCTCTTCTAGTCACTAGATGGCCATGGTTAGTGTCTCTCTCTCTCTCCGTCTCTGCTAGTCACTAGATGGCCATGGTTAGTGTCTCTCTCTCTCTCCGTCTCTGCTAGTCACTAGATGGCCATGGTTAGTGTCTCTCTCTCTCTCCCTCTCTGCTAGTCACTAGATGGCCATGGTTAGTGTCTCTCTCTCTCTTCTAGTCACTAGATGGCCATGGTTAGTGTCTCTCTCTCTCTTCTAGTCACTAGATGGCCATGGTTAGTCTCTCTCTCTCCCTCTCTGCTAGTCACTAGATGGCCATGGTTAGTCTCTCTCTCTCCCTCTCTGCTAGTCACTAGATGGCCATGGTTAGTGTCTCTCTCTCTCTTCTAATCACTAGATGGCCATGGTTAGTGTCTCGCTCTCTCTTCTAGTCACTAGATGGCCATGGTTAGTGTCTCTCTCTCTCTTCTAGTCACTAGATGGCCATGGTTAGTGTCTCTCTCTCTCTTCTAGTCACTAGATGGCCATGGTTAGTGTCTCTCTCTCTCTTCTAGTCACTAGATGGCCATGGTTAGTGTCTCTCTCTCTCTGCTAGTCACTAGATGGCCATGGTTAGTGTCTCTCTCTCTTCTAGTCACTAGATGGCCATGGTTAGTGTCTCTCTCTCTCTTCTAGTCACTAGATGGCCATGGTTAGTGTCTCTCTCTCTCTTCTAGTCACTAGATGGCCATGGTTAGTGTCTCTCTCTCTCTCTTCTAGTCACTAGATGGCCATGGTTAGTGTCTCTCTCTCTTCTAGTCACTAGATGGCCATGGTTAGTGTCTCTCTCTCTCTTCTAGTCACTAGATGGCCATGGTTAGTCCCTCTCTCTCCCTCTCTGCTAGTCACTAGATGGCCATGGTTAGTCTCTCTCTCTCCCTCTCTGCTAGTCACTAGATGGCCATGGTTAGTGTCTCTCTCTCTTCTAGTCACTAGATGACCATGGTTAGTCTCTCTCTCTCCCTCTCTGCTAGTCACTAGATGGCCATGGTTAGTCTCTCTCTCTCCCTCTCTGCTAGTCACTAGATGGCCATGGTTAGTCTCTCTCTCTCCCTCTCTGCTAGTCACTAGATGGCCATGGTTAGTCTCTCTCTCTCCCTCTCTGCTAGTCACTAGATGGCCATGGTTAGTCTCTCTCTCTCCCTCTCTGCTAGTCACTAGATGACCATGGTTAGTCTCTCTCTCTCCTTCTCTGCTAG
Organism: Oncorhynchus gorbuscha; assembly: GCF_021184085.1. NCBI lineage: Eukaryota > Metazoa > Chordata > Actinopteri > Salmoniformes > Salmonidae > Oncorhynchus > Oncorhynchus gorbuscha. Next base: position 2,991,901 of record NC_060191.1, read on the forward strand.
TCACTAGATGGCCATGGTTAGTCTCTCTCTTTCTCCCTCTCTGCTAGTCACTAGATGACCATGGTTAGTCTCTCTCTTTCTCCCTCTCTGCTAGTCACTAGATGGCCATGGTTAGTGTCTCTCTCTCTCTTCTAGTCACTATATGGCCATGGTTAGTCTCTCTCTCTCTCTCTCTCTCTCTCTCTCTCTGCTAGTCACTAGATGACCGTGGTTAGTCTCTCTCTCTCCCTCTCTGCTAGTCACTAGATGGCCATGGTTAGTGTCTCTCTCTCTCTTCTAGTCACTATATGGCCATGGTTAGTCTCTCTCTCTCTCTCTCTCTCTCTCTCTGCTAGTCACTAGATGACCATGGTTAGTCTCTCTCTCTCCCTCTCTGCTAGTCACTAGATGGCCATGGTTAGTCTCTCTCTCTCCCTCTCTGCTAGTCACTAGATGGCCATGGTTAGTGTCTCTCTCTCTTCTAGTCACTAGATGGCCATGGTTAGTGTCTCTCTCTCTCTCCCTCTCTGCTAGTCACTAGATGGCCATGGTTAGTGTCTCTCTCTCTCTTCTAGTCACTAGATGGCCATGGTTAGTCTCTCTCTCTCCCTCTCTGCTAGTCACTAGATGGCCATGGTTAGTGTCTCTCTCTCTCTTCTAGTCACTAGATGGCCATGGTTAGTGTCTCTCTCTCTCTTCTAGTCACTAGATGGCCATGGTTAGTGTCTCTCTCTCTCTCCGTCTCTGCTAGTCACTAGATGGCCATGGTTAGTGTCTCTCTCTCTCTCCGTCTCTGCTAGTCACTAGATGGCCATGGTTAGTGTCTCTCTCTCTCTTCTAGTCACTAGATGGCCATGGTTAGTGTCTCTCTCTCTCTCCGTCTCTGCTAGTCACTAGATGGCCATGGTTAGTGTCTCTCTCTCTCTCCGTCTCTGCTAGTCACTAGATGGCCATGGTTAGTGTCTCTCTCTCTCTCCCTCTCTGCTAGTCACTAGATGGCCATGGTTAGTGTCTCTCTCTCTCTTCTAGTCACTAGATGACCATGGTTAGTGTCTCTCTCTCTCTCTGCTAGTCACTAGATGGCCATGGTTAGTGTCTCTCTCTCTCTTCTAGTCACTAGATGGCCATGGTTAGTGTCTCTCTCTCTCTTCTAGTCACTAGATGGCCATGGTTAGTGTCTCTCTCTCTCTTCTAGTCACTAGATGGCCATGGTTAGTCCCTCTCTCTCCCTCTCTGCTAGTCACTAGATGGCCATGGTTAGTGTCTCTCTCTCTCTTCTAGTCACTAGATGACCATGGTTAGTGTCTCTCTCTCTCTTCTAGTCACTAGATGGCCATGGTTAGTCTCTCTCTCTCCCTCTCTGCTAGTCACTAGATGGCCATGGTTAGTGTCTCTCTCTCTCTTCTAGTCACTAGATGACCATGGTTAGTGTCTCTCTCTCTCTTCTAGTCACTAGATGACCATGGTTAGTGTCTCTCTCTCTCTTCTAGTCACTAGATGACCATGGTTAGTGTCTCTCTCTCTCTTCTAGTCACTAGATGGCCATGGTTAGTGTCTCTCTCTCTCTAGTCACTAGATGACCATGGTTAGTGTCTCTCTCTCTCTCTGCTAGTCACTAGATGGCCATGGTTAGTGTCTCTCTCTCTCTGCTAGTCACTAGATGGCCATGGTTAGTGTCTCTCTCTCTCTTCTAGTCACTAGATGGCCATGGTTAGTGTCTCTCTCTCTCTCTGCTAGTCACTAGATGGCCATGGTTAGTGTCTCTCTCTCTCTTCTAGTCACTAGATGGCCATGGTTAGTGTCTCTCCCTCTCTGCTAGTCACTAGATGGCCATGGTTAGTCTCTCTCTCTCCCTCTCTGCTAGTCACTAGATGGCCATGGTTAGTGTCTCTCTCTCTCTTCTAGTCACTAGATGGCCATGGTTAGTGTCTCTCTCTCTCTCTCTCTCTCTCTCTCTCTCTGCTAGTCACTAGATGACCATGGTTAGTCTCTCTCTCTCCCTCCCTCTCTGCTAGTCACTAGATGGCCATGGTTAGTCTCTCTCTCTCCCTCTCTGCTAGTCACTAGATGGCCATGGTTAGTGTCTCTCTCTCTCTTCTAGTCACTAGATGGCCATGGTTAGTGTCTCTCTCTCTCTCTCTCTCTCTCTCTCTGCTAGTCACTAGATGACCATGGTTAGTCTCTCTCTCTCCCTCTCTGCTAGTCACTAGATGGCCATGGTTAGTGTCTCTCTCTCTCTTCTAGTCACTATATGGCCATGGTTAGTCTCTCTCTCTCTCTCTCTCTCTCTTCTAGTCACTAGATGGCCATGGTTAGTGTCTCTCTCTCTCTTCTAGTCACTAGATGGCCATGGTTAGTGTCTCTCTCTCTCTTCTAGTCACTAGATGGCCATGGTTAGTGTCTCTCTCTCTCTCTTCTAGTCACTAGATGGCCATGGTTAGTGTCTCTCTCTCTTCTAGTCACTAGATGGCCATGGTTAGTGTCTCTCTCTCTCTTCTAGTCACTAGATGGCCATGGTTAGTCCCTCTCTCTCCCTCTCTGCTAGTCACTAGATGGCCATGGTTAGTCTCTCTCTCTCCCTCTCTGCTAGTCACTAGATGGCCATGGTTAGTGTCTCTCTCTCTTCTAGTCACTAGATGACCATGGTTAGTCTCTCTCTCTCCCTCTCTGCTAGTCACTAGATGGCCATGGTTAGTCTCTCTCTCTCCCTCTCTGCTAGTCACTAGATGGCCATGGTTAGTCTCTCTCTCTCCCTCTCTGCTAGTCACTAGATGGCCATGGTTAGTCTCTCTCTCTCTCTCTGCTAGTCACTAGATGGCCATGGTTAGTCTCTCTCTCTCTCTCTGCTAGTCACTAGATGACCATGGTTAGTCTCTCTCTCTCCTTCTCTGCTAGTCACTAGATGGCCATGGTTAGTCTCTCTCTTTCTCCCTCTCTGCTAGTCACTAGATGACCATGGTTAGTCTCTCTCTTTCTCCCTCTCTGCTAGTCACTAGATGGCCATGGTTAGTGTCTCTCTCTCTCTTCTAGTCACTATATGGCCATGGTTAGTCTCTCTCTCTCTCTCTCTCTCTCTCTCTCTCTGCTAGTCACTAGATGACCGTGGTTAGTCTCTCTCTCTCCCTCTCTGCTAGTCACTAGATGGCCATGGTTAGTGTCTCTCTCTCTCTTCTAGTCACTATATGGCCATGGTTAGTCTCTCTCTCTCTCTCTCTCTCTCTCTCTCTCTGCTAGTCACTAGATGACCATGGTTAGTCTCTCTCTCTCCCTCTCTGCTAGTCACTAGATGGCCATGGTTAGTCTCTCTCTCTCCCTCTCTGCTAGTCACTAGATGGCCATGGTTAGTGTCTCTCTCTCTTCTAGTCACTAGATGGCCATGGTTAGTGTCTCTCTCTCTCCCTCTCTGCTAGTCACTAGATGGCCATGGTTAGTGTCTCTCTCTCTCTTCTAGTCACTAGATGGCCATGGTTAGTCTCTCTCTCTCCCTCTCTGCTAGTCACTAGATGGCCATGGTTAGTGTCTCTCTCTCTCTTCTAGTCACTAGATGGCCATGGTTAGTGTCTCTCTCTCTCTTCTAGTCACTAGATGGCCATGGTTAGTGTCTCTCTCTCTCTCCGTCTCTGCTAGTCACTAGATGGCCATGGTTAGTGTCTCTCTCTCTCTCCGTCTCTGCTAGTCACTAGATGGCCATGGTTAGTGTCTCTCTCTCTCTTCTAGTCACTAGATGGCCATGGTTAGTGTCTCTCTCTCTCTCCGTCTCTGCTAGTCACTAGATGGCCATGGTTAGTGTCTCTCTCTCTCTCCGTCTCTGCTAGTCACTAGATGGCCATGGTTAGTGTCTCTCTCTCTCTCCCTCTCTGCTAGTCACTAGATGGCCATGGTTAGTGTCTCTCTCTCTCTTCTAGTCACTAGATGACCATGGTTAGTGTCTCTCTCTCTCTCTGCTAGTCACTAGATGGCCATGGTTAGTGTCTCTCTCTCTCTTCTAGTCACTAGATGGCCATGGTTAGTGTCTCTCTCTCTCTTCTAGTCACTAGATGGCCATGGTTAGTGTCTCTCTCTCTCTTCTAGTCACTAGATGGCCATGGTTAGTCCCTCTCTCTCCCTCTCTGCTAGTCACTAGATGGCCATGGTTAGTGTCTCTCTCTCTCTTCTAGTCACTAGATGACCATGGTTAGTGTCTCTCTCTCTCTTCTAGTCACTAGATGGCCATGGTTAGTCTCTCTCTCTCCCTCTCTGCTAGTCACTAGATGGCCATGGTTAGTGTCTCTCTCTCTCTTCTAGTCACTAGATGACCATGGTTAGTGTCTCTCTCTCTCTTCTAGTCACTAGATGACCATGGTTAGTGTCTCTCTCTCTCTTCTAGTCACTAGATGACCATGGTTAGTGTCTCTCTCTCTCTTCTAGTCACTAGATGGCCACGGTTAGTGTCTCTCTCTCTCTTCTAGTCACTAGATGACCATGGTTAGTGTCTCTCTCTCTCTCTGCTAGTCACTAGATGGCCATGGTTAGTGTCTCTCTCTCTCTCTGCTAGTCACTAGATGGCCATGGTTAGTGTCTCTCTCTCTCTTCTAGTCACTAGATGGCCATGGTTAGTGTCTCTCTCTCTCTCTGCTAGTCACTAGATGGCCATGGTTAGTGTCTCTCTCTCTCTTCTAGTCACTAGATGGCCATGGTTAGTGTCTCTCCCTCTCTGCTAGTCACTAGATGGCCATGGTTAGTCTCTCTCTCTCCCTCTCTGCTAGTCACTAGATGGCCATGGTTAGTGTCTCTCTCTCTCTTCTAGTCACTAGATGGCCATGGTTAGTGTCTCTCTCTCTCTCTCTCTCTCTCTCTCTCTCTGCTAGTCACTAGATGACCATGGTTAGTCTCTCTCTCTCCCTCTCTGCTAGTCACTAGATGGCCATGGTTAGTCTCTCTCTCTCCCTCTCTGCTAGTCACTAGATGGCCATGGTTAGTGTCTCTCTCTCTCTTCTAGTCACTAGATGGCCATGGTTAGTGTCTCTCTCTCTCTCTCTCTCTCTCTCTCTGCTAGTCACTAGATGACCATGGTTAGTCTCTCTCTCTCCCTCTCTGCTAGTCACTAGATGGCCATGGTTAGTGTCTCTCTCTCTCTTCTAGTCACTATATGGCCATGGTTAGTCTCTCTCTCTCTCTCTCTCTCTCTGCTAGTCACTAGATGACCATGGTTAGTCTCTCTCTCTCCCTCTCTGCTAGTCACTAGATGGCCATGGTTAGTCTCTCTCTCTCCCTCTCTGCTAGTCACTAGATGGCCATGGTTAGTGTCTCTCTCTCTTCTAGTCACTAGATGGCCATGGTTAGTGTCTCTCTCTCTTCTAGTCACTAGATGGCCATGGTTAGTGTCTCTCTCTCTCTTCTAGTCACTAGATGACCATGGTTAGTGTCTCTCTCTCTCTCCCTCTCTGCTAGTCACTAGATGGCCATGGTTAGTGTCTCTCTCTCTCTCCCTCTCTGCTAGTCACTAGATGGCCATGGTTAGTGTCTCTCTCTCTCTTCTAGTCACTATATGGCCATGGTTAGTCTCTCTCTCTCTCTCTCTCTCTCTGCTAGTCACTAGATGACCATGGTTAGTCTCTCTCTCTCCCTCTCTGCTAGTCACTAGATGGCCATGGTTAGTGTCTCTCTCTCTCTTCTAGTCACTAGATGACCATGGTTAGTGTCTCTCTCTCTTCTAGTCACTAGATTACCATGGTTAGTGTCTCTCTCTCTCTCTGCTAGTCACTAGATGGCCATGGTTAGTGTCTCTCTCTCTCTTCTAGTCACTAGATGGCCATGGTTAGTGTCTCTCTCTCTCTTCTAGTCACTAGATGGCCATGGTTAGTGTCTCTCTCTCTCTCTCTGCTAGTCACTAGATGACCATGGTTAGTGTCTCTCTCCCTCTCTGCTAGTCACTAGATGGCCATGGTTAGTGTCTCTCTCTCTCTCTGCTAGTCACTAGATGGCCATGGTTAGTGTCTCTCTCTCTCTCTGCTAGTCACTAGATGGCCATGGTTAGTCTCTCTCTTTCTCCCTCTCTGCTAGTCACTAGATGACCATGGTTAGTGTCTCTCTCTCTCTCTGCTAGTCACTAGATGGCCATGGTTAGTCTCTCTCTTTCTCCCTCTCTGCTAGTCACTAGATGACCATGGTTAGTGTCTCTCTCTCTCTCTGCTAGTCACTAGATGACCATGGTTAGTCTCTCTCTTTCTCCCTCTCTGCTAGTCACTAGATGGCCATGGTTAGTGTCTCTCTCTCTCTCTGCTAGTCACTAGATGCCCATGGTTAGTGTCTCTCTCTCTCTCTCTCTGCTAGTCACTAGATGGCCATGGTTAGTGTCTCTCTCTCTCTCTGCTAGTCACTAGATGGCCATGGTTAGTGTCTCTCTCTCTCTTCTAGTCACTAGATGGCCATGGTTAGTGTCTCTCTCTCTCTTCTAGTCACTAGATGGCCATGGTTAGTGTCTCTCTCTCTCTTCTAGTCACTAGATGGCCATGGTTAGTGTCTCTCTCTCTCTGCTAGTCACTAGATGGCCATGGTTAGTGTCTCTCTCTCTTCTAGTCACTAGATGGCCATGGTTAGTGTCTCTCTCTCTCTTCTAGTCACTAGATGGCCATGGTTAGTGTCTCTCTCTCTCTTCTAGTCACTAGATGGCCATGGTTAGTGTCTCTCTCTCTCTTCTAGTCACTAGATGGCCATGGTTAGTGTCTCTCTCTCTCTTCTAGTCACTAGATGGCCATGGTTAGTGTCTCTCTCTCTCTTCTAGTCACTAGATGGCCATGGTTAGTCCCTCTCTCTCCCTCTCTGCTAGTCACTAGATGGCCATGGTTAGTCTCTCTCTCTCCCTCTCTGCTAGTCACTAGATGGCCATGGTTAGTGTCTCTCTCTCTCTCTTCTAGTCACTAGATGACCATGGTTAGTCTCTCTCTCTCCCTCTCTGCTAGTCACTAGATGGCCATGGTTAGTCTCTCTCTCTCCCTCTCTGCTAGTCACTAGATGGCCATGGTTAGTCTCTCTCTTTCTCCCTCTCTGCTAGTCACTAGATGGCCATGGTTAGTGTCTCTCTCTCTCTCTGCTAGTCACTAGATGCCCATGGTTAGTGTCTCTCTCTCTCTCTCTCTGCTAGTCACTAGATGGCCATGGTTAGTGTCTCTCTCTCTCTCTGCTAGTCACTAGATGCCCATGGTTAGTGTCTCTCTCTCTCTCTCTCTCTGCTAGTCACTAGATGGCCATGGTTACTCTCTCTCTCTCTGCTAGTCACTAGATGGCCATGGTTAGTCTCTCTCTTTCTCCCTCTCTGCTAGTCACTAGATGACCATGGTTAGTCTCTCTCTCTCCCTCTCTGCTAGTCACTAGATGGCCATGGTTAGTCTCTCTCTCTCTCTCTCTCTCTCTCTCTGCTAGTCACTAGATGACCGTGGTTAGTCTCTCTCTCTCCCTCTCTGCTAGTCACTAGATGGCCATGGTTAGTGTCTCTCTCTCTCTTCTAGTCACTATATGGCCATGGTTAGTCTCTCTCTCTCTCTCTCTCTCTCTCTCTGCTAGTCACTAGATGACCATGGTTAGTCTCTCTCTCTCCCTCTCTGCTAGTCACTAGATGGCCATGGTTAGTCTCTCTCTCCCTCTCTGCTAGTCACTAGATGGCCATGGTTAGTGTCTCTCTCTCTTCTAGTCACTAGATGGCCATGGTTAGTGTCTCTCTCTCTCTCCCTCTCTGCTAGTCACTAGATGGCCATGGTTAGTGTCTCTCTCTCTCTTCTAGTCACTAGATGACCATGGTTAGTGTCTCTCTCTCTTCTAGTCACTAGATGGCCATGGTTAGTGTCTCTCTCTCTCTTCTAGTCACTAGATGACCATGGTTAGTGTCTCTCTCTCTCTCCCTCTCTGCTAGTCACTAGATGGCCATGGTTAGTGTCTCTCTCTCTCTCCCTCTCTGCTAGTCACTAGATGGCCATGGTTAGTGTCTCTCTCTCTCTTCTAGTCACTATATGGCCATGGTTAGTCTCTCTCTCTCTCTCTCTCTCTCTCTCTCTCTCTCTGCTAGTCACTAGATGACCATGGTTAGTCTCTCTCTCTCCTCTCTGCTAGTCACTAGATGGCCATGGTTAGTGTCTCTCTCTCTCTTCTAGTCACTAGATGACCATGGTTAGTGTCTCTCTCTCTTCTAGTCACTAGATGACCATGGTTAGTGTCTCTCTCTCTCTCTGCTAGTCACTAGATGGCCATGGTTAGTGTCTCTCTCTCTCTTCTAGTCACTAGATGGCCATGGTTAGTGTCTCTCTCTCTCTTCTAGTCACTAGATGGCCATGGTTAGTCTCTCTCTCTCCCTCTCTGCTAGTCACTAGATGGCCATGGTTAGTCTCTCTCTCTCCCTCTCTGCTAGTCACTAGATGGCCATGGTTAGTGTCTCTGTCTCTCTTCTAATCACTAGATGGCCATGGTTAGTGTCTCTCTCTCTCTCCCTCTCTGCTAGTCACTAGATGGCCATGGTTAGTGTCTCTCTCTCTCTTCTAGTCACTAGATGGCCATGGTTAGTGTCTCTCTCTCTCTCCCTCTCTGCTAGTCACTAGATGGCCATGGTTAGTGTCTCTCTCTCTCTCCCTCTCTGCTAGTCACTAGATGGCCATGGTTAGTGTCTCTCTCTCTCTTCTAGTCACTAGATGGCCATGGTTAGTGTCTCTCTCTCTCTCCCTCTCTGCTAGTCACTAGATGGCCATGGTTAGTGTCTCTCTCTCTCTTCTAGTCACTAGATGGCCATGGTTAGTGTCTCTCTCTCTCTTCTAGTCACTAGATGGCCATGGTTAGTGTCTCTCTCTCTCTGCTAGTCACTAGATTGCCATGGTTAGTCTCTCTCTCTCCCTCTGCTAGTCACTAGATGGCCATGGTTAGTGTCTCTCTCTCTCTTCTAGTCACTAGATGGCCATGGTTAGTGTCTCTCTCTCTCTTCTAGTCACTAGATGGCCATGGTTAGTCTCTCTCTCTCCCTCTCTGCTAGTCACTAGATGGCCATGGTTAGTCTCTCTCTCTCCCTCTCTGCTAGTCACTAGATGGCCATGGTTAGTGTCTCTCTCTCTCTTCTAGTCACTAGATGGCCATGGTTAGTGTCTCTCTCTCTCTCCTCTCTGCTAGTCACTAGATGGCCATGGTTAGTGTCTCTCTCTCTCTCCCTCTCTGCTAGTCACTAGATGGCCATGGTTAGTGTCTCTCTCTCTCTTCTAGTCACTAGATGGCCATGGTTAGTGTCTCTCTCTCTCTCCCTCTCTGCTAGTCACTAGATGGCCATGGTTAGTGTCTCTCTCTCTCTTCTAGTCACTAGATGGCCATGGTTAGTGTCTCTCTCTCTCTTCTAGTCACTAGATGGCCATGGTTAGTGTCTCTCTCTCTCTGCTAGTCACTAGATTGCCATGGTTAGTCTCTCTCTCTCCCTCTCTGCTAGTCACTAGATGGCCATGGTTAGTGTCTCTCTCTCTCTTCTAGTCACTAGATGGCCATGGTTAGTGTCTCTCTCTCTCTTCTAGTCACTAGATGGCCATGGTTAGTCTCTCTCTCTCCCTCTCTGCTAGTCACTAGATGGCCATGGTTAGTCTCTCTCTCTCCCTCTCTGCTAGTCACTAGATGGCCATGGTTAGTGTCTCTCTCTCTCTTCTAGTCACTAGATGGCCATGGTTAGTGTCTCTCTCTCTCTCCCTCTCTGCTAGTCACTAGATGGCCATGGTTAGTGTCTCTCTCTCTCTCCCTCTCTGCTAGTCACTAGATGGCCATGGTTAGTGTCTCTCTCTCTCTTCTAGTCACTAGATGGCCATGGTTAGTGTCTCTCTCTCTCTCCCTCTCTGCTAGTCACTAGATGGCCATGGTTAGTGTCTCTCTCTCTCTTCTAGTCACTAGATGGCCATGGTTAGTGTCTCTCTCTCTCTTCTAGTCACTAGATGGCCATGGTTAGTGTCTCTCTCTCTCTGCTAGTCACTAGATTGCCATGGTTAGTCTCTCTCTCTCCCTCTCTGCTAGTCACTAGATGGCCATGGTTAGTGTCTCTCTCTCTCTTCTAGTCACTAGATGGCCATGGTTAGTGTCTCTCTCTCTCTTCTAGTCACTAGATGGCCATGGTTAGTCTCTCTCTCTCCCTCTCTGCTAGTCACTAGATGGCCATGGTTAGTCTCTCTCTCTCCCTCTCTGCTAGTCACTAGATGGCCATGGTTAGTGTCTCTCTCTCTCTTCTAATCACTAGATGGCCATGGTTAGTGTCTCGCTCTCTTTCTAGTCACTAGATGGCCATGGTTAGTGTCTCTCTCTCTCTTCTAGTCACTAGATGGCCATGGTTAGTGTCTCTCTCTCTCTTCTAGTCACTAGATGGCCATGGTTAGTGTCTCTCTCTCTCTTCTAGTCACTAGATGGCCATGGTTAGTGTCTCTCTCTCTCTGCTAGTCACTAGATGGCCATGGTTAGTGTCTCTCTCTCTTCTAGTCACTAGATGGCCATGGTTAGTGTCTCTCTCTCTCTTCTAGTCACTAGATGGCCATGGTTAGTGTCTCTCTCTCTCTTCTAGTCACTAGATGGCCATGGTTAGTGTCTCTCTCTCTCTTCTAGTCACTAGATGGCCATGGTTAGTGTCTCTCTCTCTTCTAGTCACTAGATGGCCATGGTTAGTGTCTCTCTCTCTCTTCTAGTCACTAGATGGCCATAGTTAGTCCCTCTCTCTCCCTCTCTGCTAGTCACTAGATGGCCATGGTTAGTCTCTCTCTCTCCCTCTCTGCTAGTCACTAGATGGCCATGGTTAGTGTCTCTCTCTCTCTCTTCTAGTCACTAGATGACCATGGTTAGTCTCTCTCTCTCCCTCTCTGCTAGTCACTAGATGGCCATGGTTAGTCTCTCTCTCTCCCTCTCTGCTAGTCACTAGATGGCCATGGTTAGTCTCTCTCTCTCCCTCTCTGCTAGTCACTAGATGGCCATGGTTAGTCTCTCTCTCTCCCTCTCTGCTAGTCACTAGATGGCCATGGTTAGTCTCTCTCTCTCCCTCTCTGCTAGTCACTAGATGACCATGGTTAGTCTCTCTCTCTCCCTCTCTGCTAGTCACTAGATGGCCATGGTTAGTCTCTCTCTTTCTCCCTCTCTGCTAGTCACTAGATGACCATGGTTAGTCTCTCTCTTTCTCCCTCTCTGCTAGTCACTAGATGGCCATGGTTAGTGTCTCTCTCTCTCTTCTAGTCACTATATGGCCATGGTTAGTCTCTCTCTCTCTCTCTCTCTCTCTCTCTCTCTCTCTGCTAGTCACTAGATGACCGTGGTTAGTCTCTCTCTCTCCCTCTCTGCTAGTCACTAGATGGCCATGGTTAGTGTCTCTCTCTCTCTTCTAGTCACTATATGGCCATGGTTAGTCTCTCTCTCTCTCTCTCTCTCTCTCTGCTAGTCACTAGATGACCATGGTTAGTCTCTCTCTCTCCCTCTCTGCTAGTCACTAGATGGCCATGGTTAGTCTCTCTCTCTCCCTCTCTGCTAGTCACTAGATGGCCATGGTTAGTGTCTCTCTCTCTTCTAGTCACTAGATGGCCATGGTTAGTGTCTCTCTCTCTCTCCCTCTCTGCTAGTCACTAGATGGCCATGGTTAGTGTCTCTCTCTCTCTTCTAGTCACTAGATGGCCATGGTTAGTCTCTCTCTCTCCCTCTCTGCTAGTCACTAGATGGCCATGGTTAGTGTCTCTCTCTCTCTTCTAGTCACTAGATGGCCATGGTTAGTGTCTCTCTCTCTCTTCTAGTCACTAGATGGCCATGGTTAGTGTCTCTCTCTCTCTCCGTCTCTGCTAGTCACTAGATGGCCATGGTTAGTGTCTCTCTCTCTCTCCGTCTCTGCTAGTCACTAGATGGCCATGGTTAGTGTCTCTCTCTCTCTTCTAGTCACTAGATGGCCATGGTTAGTGTCTCTCTCTCTCTCCGTCTCTGCTAGTCACTAGATGGCCATGGTTAGTGTCTCTCTCTCTCTCCGTCTCTGCTAGTCACTAGATGGCCATGGTTAGTGTCTCTCTCTCTCTCCCTCTCTGCTAGTCACTAGATGGCCATGGTTAGTGTCTCTCTCTCTCTTCTAGTCACTAGATGGCCATGGTTAGTCTCTCTCTCTCCCTCTCTGCTAGTCACTAGATGGCCATGGTTAGTCTCTCTCTCTCCCTCTCTGCTAGTCACTAGATGGCCATGGTTAGTGTCTCTCTCTCTCTTCTAATCACTAGATGGCCATGGTTAGTGTCTCGCTCTCTCTTCTAGTCACTAGATGGCCATGGTTAGTGTCTCTCTCTCTCTTCTAGTCACTAGATGGCCATGGTTAGTGTCTCTCTCTCTCTTCTAGTCACTAGATGGCCATGGTTAGTGTCTCTCTCTCTCTTCTAGTCACTAGATGGCCATGGTTAGTGTCTCTCTCTCTCTGCTAGTCACTAGATGGCCATGGTTAGTGTCTCTCTCTCTTCTAGTCACTAGATGGCCATGGTTAGTGTCTCTCTCTCTCTTCTAGTCACTAGATGGCCATGGTTAGTGTCTCTCTCTCTCTTCTAGTCACTAGATGGCCATGGTTAGTGTCTCTCTCTCTCTTCTAGTCACTAGATGGCCATGGTTAGTGTCTCTCTCTCTTCTAGTCACTAGATGGCCATGGTTAGTGTCTCTCTCTCTCTTCTAGTCACTAGATGGCCATGGTTAGTCCCTCTCTCTCCCTCTCTGCTAGTCACTAGATGGCCATGGTTAGTCTCTCTCTCTCCCTCTCTGCTAGTCACTAGATGGCCATGGTTAGTGTCTCTCTCTCTCTCTTCTAGTCACTAGATGACCATGGTTAGTCTCTCTCTCTCCCTCTCTGCTAGTCACTAGATGGCCATGGTTAGTCTCTCTCTCTCCTCTCTGCTAGTCACTAGATGGCCATGGTTAGTCTCTCTCTCTCCCTCTCTGCTAGTCACTAGATGGCCATGGTTAGTCTCTCTCTCTCCCTCTCTGCTAGTCACTAGATGGCCATGGTTAGTCTCTCTCTCTCCCTCTCTGCTAGTCACTAGATGACCATGGTTAGTCTCTCTCTCTCCCTCTCTGCTAGTCACTAGATGGCCATGGTTAGTCTCTCTCTTTCTCCCTCTCTGCTAGTCACTAGATGACCATGGTTAGTCTCTCTCTTTCTCCCTCTCTGCTAGTCACTAGATGGCCATGGTTAGTGTCTCTCTCTCTCTTCTAGTCACTATATGGCCATGGTTAGTCTCTCTCTCTCTCTCTCTCTCTCTCTGCTAGTCACTAGATGACCATGGTTAGTCTCTCTCTCTCTCTCTCTCCTAGTCACTAGATGGCCATGGTTAGTCTCTCTCTCTCCCTCTCTGCTAGTCACTAGATGGCCATGGTTAGTGTCTCTCTCTCTCTTCTAGTCACTAGATGGCCATGGTTAGTGTCTCTCTCTCTCTTCTAGTCACTAGATGGCCATGGTTAGTGTCTCTCTCTCTCTTCTAGTCACTAGATGGCCATGGTTAGTCTCTCTCTCTCCCTCTCTGCTAGTCACTAGATGGCCATGGTTAGTCTCTCTCTCTCCCTCTCTGCTAGTCACTAGATGGCCATGGTTAGTCTCTCTCTCTCCCTCTCTGCTAGTCACTAGATGGCCATGGTTAGTCTCTCTCTCTCCCTCTCTGCTAGTCACTAGATGACCATGGTTAGTCTCTCTCTCTCCCTCTCTGCTAGTCACTAGATGGCCATGGTTAGTCTCTCTCTTTCTCCCTCTCTGCTAGTCACTAGATGACCATGGTTAGTCTCTCTCTTTCTCCCTCTCTGCTAGTCACTAGATGGCCATGGTTAGTGTCTCTCTCTCTCTTCTAGTCACTATATGGCCATGGTTAGTCTCTCTCTCTCTCTCTCTCTCTCTCTCTCTCTCTCTCTCTGCTAGTCACTAGATGACCGTGGTTAGTCTCTCTCTCTCCCTCTCTGCTAGTCACTAGATGGCCATGGTTAGTGTCTCTCTCTCTCTTCTAGTCACTATATGGCCATGGTTAGTCTCTCTCTCTCTCTCTCTCTCTCTCTGCTAGTCACTAGATGACCATGGTTAGTCTCTCTCTCTCCCTCTCTGCTAGTCACTAGATGGCCATGGTTAGTCTCTCTCTCTCCCTCTCTGCTAGTCACTAGATGGCCATGGTTAGTGTCTCTCTCTCTTCTAGTCACTAGATGGCCATGGTTAGTGTCTCTCTCTCTCTCCCTCTCTGCTAGTCACTAGATGGCCATGGTTAGTGTCTCTCTCTCCTAGTCACTAGATGGCCATGGTTAGTCTCTCTCTCTCCCTCTCTGCTAGTCACTAGATGGCCATGGTTAGTGTCTCTCTCTCTCTTCTAGTCACTAGATGGCCATGGTTAGTGTCTCTCTCTCTCTTCTAGTCACTAGATGGCCATGGTTAGTGTCTCTCTCTCTCTCCGTCTCTGCTAGTCACTAGATGGCCATGGTTAGTGTCTCTCTCTCTCTCCGTCTCTGCTAGTCACTAGATGGCCATGGTTAGTGTCTCTCTCTCTCTTCTAGTCACTAGATGGCCATGGTTAGTGTCTCTCTCTCTCTCCGTCTCTGCTAGTCACTAGATGGCCATGGTTAGTGTCTCTCTCTCTCTCCGTCTCTGCTAGTCACTAGATGGCCATGGTTAGTGTCTCTCTCTCTCTCCCTCTCTGCTAGTCACTAGATGGCCATGGTTAGTGTCTCTCTCTCTCTTCTAGTCACTAGATGACCATGGTTAGTGTCTCTCTCTCTCTCTCCTAGTCACTAGATGGCCATGGTTAGTCTCTCTCTCTCCCTCTCTGCTAGTCACTAGATGGCCATGGTTAGTGTCTCTCTCTCTCTTCTAGTCACTAGATGGCCATGGTTAGTGTCTCTCTCTCTCTTCTAGTCACTAGATGGCCATGGTTAGTGTCTCTCTCTCTCTTCTAGTCACTAGATGGCCATGGTTAGTCCCTCTCTCTCCCTCTCTGCTAGTCACTAGATGGCCATGGTTAGTGTCTCTCTCTCTCTTCTAGTCACTAGATGACCATGGTTAGTGTCTCTCTCTCTCTTCTAGTCACTAGATGGCCATGGTTAGTCTCTCTCTCTCCCTCTCTGCTAGTCACTAGATGGCCATGGTTAGTGTCTCTCTCTCTCTTCTAGTCACTAGATGACCATGGTTAGTGTCTCTCTCTCTCTTCTAGTCACTAGATGACCATGGTTAGTGTCTCTCTCTCTCTTCTAGTCACTAGATGACCATGGTTAGTGTCTCTCTCTCTCTTCTAGTCACTAGATGGCCACGGTTAGTGTCTCTCTCTCTCTTCTAGTCACTAGATGACCATGGTTAGTGTCTCTCTCTCTCTCTCTGCTAGTCACTAGATGGCCATGGTTAGTGTCTCTCTCTCTCTCTGCTAGTCACTAGATGGCCATGGTTAGTGTCTCTCTCTCTCTTCTAGTCACTAGATGGCCATGGTTAGTGTCTCTCCCTCTCTGCTAGTCACTAGATGGCCATGGTTAGTCTCTCTCTCTCCCTCTCTGCTAGTCACTAGATGGCCATGGTTAGTGTCTCTCTCTCTCTTCTAGTCACTAGATGGCCATGGTTAGTGTCTCTCTCTCTCTCTCTCTCTCTCTCTCTCTCTCTCTCTCTCTCTGCTAGTCACTAGATGACCATGGTTAGTCTCTCTCTCTCCCTCTCTGCTAGTCACTAGATGGCCATGGTTAGTCTCTCTCTTTCTCCCTCTCTGCTAGTCACTAGATGACCATGGTTAGTCTCTCTCTTTCTCCCTCTCTGCTAGTCACTAGATGGCCATGGTTAGTGTCTCTCTCTCTCTTCTAGTCACTATATGGCCATGGTTAGTCTCTCTCTCTCTCTCTCTCTCTCTCTGCTAGTCACTAGATGACCGTGGTTAGTCTCTCTCTCTCCCTCTCTGCTAGTCACTAGATGGCCATGGTTAGTGTCTCTCTCTCTCTTCTAGTCACTATATGGCCATGGTTAGTCTCTCTCTCTCTCTCTCTCTCTCTCTCTGCTAGTCACTAGATGACCATGGTTAGTCTCTCTCTCTCCCTCTCTGCTAGTCACTAGATGGCCATGGTTAGTCTCTCTCTCTCCCTCTCTGCTAGTCACTAGATGGCCATGGTTAGTGTCTCTCTCTCTTCTAGTCACTAGATGGCCATGGTTAGTGTCTCTCTCTCTTCTAGTCACTAGATGGCCATGGTTAGTGTCTCTCTCTCTCTTCTAGTCACTAGATGACCATGGTTAGTGTCTCTCTCTCTCTCCCTCTCTGCTAGTCACTAGATGGCCATGGTTAGTGTCTCTCTCTCTCTCCCTCTCTGCTAGTCACTAGATGGCCATGGTTAGTGTCTCTCTCTCTCTTCTAGTCACTATATGGCCATGGTTAGTCTCTCTCTCTCTCTCTCTCTCTCTGCTAGTCACTAGATGACCATGGTTAGTCTCTCTCTCTCCCTCTCTGCTAGTCACTAGATGGCCATGGTTAGTGTCTCTCTCTCTCTTCTAGTCACTAGATGACCATGGTTAGTGTCTCTCTCTCTTCTAGTCACTAGATTACCATGGTTAGTGTCTCTCTCTCTCTCTGCTAGTCACTAGATGGCCATGGTTAGTGTCTCTCTCTCTCTTCTAGTCACTAGATGGCCATGGTTAGTGTCTCTCTCTCTCTTCTAGTCACTAGATGGCCATGGTTAGTCTCTCTCTCTCCCTCTCTGCTAGTCACTAGATGGCCATGGTTAGTCTCTCTCTCTCCCTCTCTGCTAGTCACTAGATGGCCATGGTTAGTGTCTCTCTCTCTCTTCTAATCACTAGATGGCCATGGTTAGTGTATCTCTCTCTCTCCCTCTCTGCTAGTCACTAGATGGCCATGGTTAGTGTCTCTC
Organism: Oncorhynchus gorbuscha; assembly: GCF_021184085.1. Lineage (NCBI taxonomy): Eukaryota > Metazoa > Chordata > Actinopteri > Salmoniformes > Salmonidae > Oncorhynchus > Oncorhynchus gorbuscha. The sequence goes on from NC_060191.1 coordinate 3,008,719, forward strand.
TCTCTCTTCTAGTCACTAGATGGCCATGGTTAGTGTCTCTCTCTCTCTCCCTCTCTGCTAGTCACTAGATGGCCATGGTTAGTGTCTCTCTCTCTCTCCCTCTCTGCTAGTCACTAGATGGCCATGGTTAGTGTCTCTCTCTCTCTTCTAGTCACTAGATGGCCATGGTTAGTGTCTCTCTCTCTCTCCCTCTCTGCTAGTCACTAGATGGCCATGGTTAGTGTCTCTCTCTCTCTCTTCTAGTCACTAGATGGCCATGGTTAGTGTCTCTCTCTCTCTTCTAGTCACTAGATGGCCATGGTTAGTGTCTCTCTCTCTCTGCTAGTCACTAGATTGCCATGGTTAGTCTCTCTCTCTCCCTCTCTGCTAGTCACTAGATGGCCATGGTTAGTGTCTCTCTCTCTCTTCTAGTCACTAGATGGCCATGGTTAGTGTCTCTCTCTCTCTTCTAGTCACTAGATGGCCATGGTTAGTCTCTCTCTCTGCCTCTCTGCTAGTCACTAGATGGCCATGGTTAGTCTCTCTCTCTCCCTCTCTGCTAGTCACTAGATGGCCATGGTTAGTGTCTCTCTCTCTCTTCTAATCACTAGATGGCCATGGTTAGTGTCTCGCTCTCTCTTCTAGTCACTAGATGGCCATGGTTAGTGTCTCTCTCTCTCTTCTAGTCACTAGATGGCCATGGTTAGTGTCTCTCTCTCTCTTCTAGTCACTAGATGGCCATGGTTAGTGTCTCTCTCTCTCTTCTAGTCACTAGATGGCCATGGTTAGTGTCTCTCTCTCTCTGCTAGTCACTAGATGGCCATGGTTAGTGTCTCTCTCTCTTCTAGTCACTAGATGGCCATGGTTAGTGTCTCTCTCTCTCTTCTAGTCACTAGATGGCCATGGTTAGTGTCTCTCTCTCTCTTCTAGTCACTAGATGGCCATGGTTAGTGTCTCTCTCTCTCTTCTAGTCACTAGATGGCCATGGTTAGTGTCTCTCTCTCTTCTAGTCACTAGATGGCCATGGTTAGTGTGTCTCTCTCTCTTCTAGTCACTAGATGGCCATGGTTAGTGTCTCTCTCTCTCTTCTAGTCACTAGATGGCCATGGTTAGTCTCTCTCTCTCCCTCTCTGCTAGTCACTAGATGGCCATGGTTAGTCTCTCTCTCTCCCTCTCTGCTAGTCACTAGATGACCATGGTTAGTCTCTCTCTCTCCCTCTCTGCTAGTCACTAGATGGCCATGGTTAGTCTCTCTCTCTCCCTCTCTGCTAGTCACTAGATGGCCATGGTTAGTCTCTCTCTCTCCTCTCTGCTAGTCACTAGATGGCCATGGTTAGTCTCTCTCTCTCCCTCTCTGCTAGTCACTAGATGGCCATGGTTAGTCTCTCTCTCTCCCTCTCTGCTAGTCACTAGATGGCCATGGTTAGTCTCTCTCTCTCCCTCTCTGCTAGTCACTAGATGGCCATGGTTAGTCTCTCTCTCTCCCTCTCTGCTAGTCACTAGATGGCCATGGTTAGTGTCTCTCTCTCTCTTCTAGTCACTAGATGGCCATGGTTAGTGTCTCTCTCTCTCTCTCTCTCTGTCTCTCTCTCTGCTAGTCACTAGATGACCATGGTTAGTCTCTCTCTCTCCCTCTCTGCTAGTCACTAGATGGCCATGGTTAGTCTCTCTCTTTCTCCCTCTCTGCTAGTCACTAGATGACCATGGTTAGTCTCTCTCTTTCTCCCTCTCTGCTAGTCACTAGATGGCCATGGTTAGTGTCTCTCTCTCTCTTCTAGTCACTATATGGCCATGGTTAGTCTCTCTCTCTCTCTCTCTCTCTCTGCTAGTCACTAGATGACCGTGGTTAGTCTCTCTCTCTCCCTCTCTGCTAGTCACTAGATGGCCATGGTTAGTGTCTCTCTCTCTCTTCTAGTCACTATATGGCCATGGTTAGTCTCTCTCTCTCTCTCTCTCTCTCTGCTAGTCACTAGATGACCATGGTTAGTCTCTCTCTCTCCCTCTCTGCTAGTCACTAGATGGCCATGGTTAGTCTCTCTCTCTCCCTCTCTGCTAGTCACTAGATGGCCATGGTTAGTGTCTCTCTCTCTCTTCTAGTCACTAGATGGCCATGGTTAGTGTCTCTCTCTCTCTCTCCCTCTCTGCTAGTCACTAGATGGCCATGGTTAGTGTCTCTCTCTCTCTTCTAGTCACTAGATGACCATGGTTAGTGTCTCTCTCTCTTCTAGTCACTAGATGGCCATGGTTAGTGTCTCTCTCTCTCTTCTAGTCACTAGATGACCATGGTTAGTGTCTCTCTCTCTCTCCCTCTCTGCTAGTCACTAGATGGCCATGGTTAGTGTCTCTCTCTCTCTCCCTCTCTGCTAGTCACTAGATGGCCATGGTTAGTGTCTCTCTCTCTCTTCTAGTCACTATATGGCCATGGTTAGTCTCTCTCTCTCTCTCTCTCTCTCTGCTAGTCACTAGATGACCATGGTTAGTCTCTCTCTCTCCCTCTCTGCTAGTCACTAGATGGCCATGGTTAGTGTCTCTCTCTCTCTTCTAGTCACTAGATGACCATGGTTAGTGTCTCTCTCTCTTCTAGTCACTAGATTACCATGGTTAGTGTCTCTCTCTCTCTCTGCTAGTCACTAGATGGCCATGGTTAGTGTCTCTCTCTCTCTTCTAGTCACTAGATGGCCATGGTTAGTGTCTCTCTCTCTCTTCTAGTCACTAGATGGCCATGGTTAGTCTCTCTCTCTCCTCTCTGCTAGTCACTAGATGGCCATGGTTAGTCTCTCTCTCTCCTCTCTGCTAGTCACTAGATGGCCATGGTTAGTGTCTCTCTCTCTCTTCTAATCACTAGATGGCCATGGTTAGTGTCTCTCTCTCTCCCTCTCTGCTAGTCACTAGATGGCCATGGTTAGTGTCTCTCTCTCTCTTCTAGTCACTAGATGGCCATGGTTAGTGTCTCTCTCTCTCTCCCTCTCTGCTAGTCACTAGATGGCCATGGTTAGTGTCTCTCTCTCTCCCTCTCTGCTAGTCACTAGATGGCCATGGTTAGTGTCTCTCTCTCTCTTCTAGTCACTAGATGGCCATGGTTAGTGTCTCTCTCTCTCTCCCTCTCTGCTAGTCACTAGATGGCCATGGTTAGTGTCTCTCTCTCTCTTCTAGTCACTAGATGGCCATGGTTAGTGTCTCTCTCTCTCTTCTAGTCACTAGATGGCCATGGTTAGTGTCTCTCTCTCTCTGCTAGTCACTAGATTGCCATGGTTAGTCTCTCTCTCTCCCTCTCTGCTAGTCACTAGATGGCCATGGTTAGTGTCTCTCTCTCTCTTCTAGTCACTAGATGGCCATGGTTAGTGTCTCTGTCTCTCTTCTAGTCACTAGATGGCCATGGTTAGTCTCTCTCTCTGCCTCTCTGCTAGTCACTAGATGGCCATGGTTAGTCTCTCTCTCTCTCTCCCTCTCTGCTAGTCACTAGATGGCCATGGTTAGTGTCTCTCTCTCTCTTCTAATCACTAGATGGCCATGGTTAGTGTCTCGCTCTCTCTTCTAGTCACTAGATGGCCATGGTTAGTGTCTCTCTCTCTCTTCTAGTCACTAGATGGCCATGGTTAGTGTCTCTCTCTCTCTTCTAGTCACTAGATGGCCATGGTTAGTGTCTCTCTCTCTCTTCTAGTCACTAGATGGCCATGGTTAGTGTCTCTCTCTCTCTGCTAGTCACTAGATGGCCATGGTTAGTGTCTCTCTCTCTTCTAGTCACTAGATGGCCATGGTTAGTGTCTCTCTCTCTCTTCTAGTCACTAGATGGCCATGGTTAGTGTCTCTCTCTCTCTTCTAGTCACTAGATGGCCATGGTTAGTGTCTCTCTCTCTCTTCTAGTCACTAGATGGCCATGGTTAGTGTCTCTCTCTCTTCTAGTCACTAGATGGCCATGGTTAGTGTCTCTCTCTCTCTTCTAGTCACTAGATGGCCATGGTTAGTCCCTCTCTCTCCCTCTCTGCTAGTCACTAGATGGCCATGGTTAGTCTCTCTCTCTCCCTCTCTGCTAGTCACTAGATGGCCATGGTTAGTGTCTCTCTCTCTCTTCTAGTCACTAGATGACCATGGTTAGTCTCTCTCTCTCCCTCTCTGCTAGTCACTAGATGGCCATGGTTAGTCTCTCTCTCTCCCTCTCTGCTAGTCACTAGATGGCCATGGTTAGTCTCTCTCTCTCCCTCTCTGCTAGTCACTAGATGGCCATGGTTAGTCTCTCTCTCTCCCTCTCTGCTAGTCACTAGATGGCCATGGTTAGTCTCTCTCTCTCCCTCTCTGCTAGTCACTAGATGGCCATGGTTAGTCTCTCTCTCTCCCTCTCTGCTAGTCACTAGATGGCCATGGTTAGTGTCTCTCTCTCTCTTCTAGTCACTAGATGGCCATGGTTAGTGTCTCTCTCTCTCTTCTAGTCACTAGATGACCATGGTTAGTGTCTCTCTCTCTCTCTGCTAGTCACTAGATGGCCATGGTTAGTGTCTCTCTCTCTCTCTGCTAGTCACTAGATGGCCATGGTTAGTGTCTCTCTCTCTCTTCTAGTCACTAGATGGCCATGGTTAGTGTCTCTCCCTCTCTGCTAGTCACTAGATGGCCATGGTTAGTCTCTCTCTCTCCCTCTCTGCTAGTCACTAGATGGCCATGGTTAGTGTCTCTCTCTCTCTTCTAGTCACTAGATGGCCATGGTTAGTGTCTCTCTCTCTCTCTCTCTCTCTCTCTCTCTCTCTGCTAGTCACTAGATGACCATGGTTAGTCTCTCTCTCTCCCTCTCTGCTAGTCACTAGATGGCCATGGTTAGTGTCTCTCTCTCTCTTCTAGTCACTATATGGCCATGGTTAGTCTCTCTCTCTCTCTCTCTCTCTGCTAGTCACTAGATGACCATGGTTAGTCTCTCTCTCTCCCTCTCTGCTAGTCACTAGATGGCCATGGTTAGTCTCTCTCTCTCCCTCTCTGCTAGTCACTAGATGGCCATGGTTAGTGTCTCTCTCTCTCTTCTAGTCACTAGATGGCCATGGTTAGTGTCTCTCTCTCTCTTCTAGTCACTAGATGGCCATGGTTAGTGTCTCTCTCTCTCTTCTAGTCACTAGATGGCCATGGTTAGTGTCTCTCTCTCTCTTCTAGTCACTAGATGGCCATGGTTAGTGTCTCTCTCTCTCTCCGTCTCTGCTAGTCACTAGATGGCCATGGTTAGTGTCTCTCTCTCTCTCCGTCTCTGCTAGTCACTAGATGGCCATGGTTAGTGTCTCTCTCTCTCTTCTAGTCACTAGATGGCCATGGTTAGTGTCTCTCTCTCTCTCCGTCTCTGCTAGTCACTAGATGGCCATGGTTAGTGTCTCTCTCTCTCTCCGTCTCTGCTAGTCACTAGATGGCCATGGTTAGTGTCTCTCTCTCTCTCCCTCTCTGCTAGTCACTAGATGGCCATGGTTAGTGTCTCTCTCTCTCTTCTAGTCACTAGATGACCATGGTTAGTGTCTCTCTCTCTCTCTGCTAGTCACTAGATGGCCATGGTTAGTGTCTCTCTCTCTCTTCTAGTCACTAGATGGCCATGGTTAGTGTCTCTCTCTCTCTTCTAGTCACTAGATGGCCATGGTTAGTGTCTCTCTCTCTCTTCTAGTCACTAGATGGCCATGGTTAGTGTCTCTCTCTCTCTTCTAGTCACTAGATGGCCATGGTTAGTCCCTCTCTCTCCCTCTCTGCTAGTCACTAGATGGCCATGGTTAGTGTCTCTCTCTCTCTTCTAGTCACTAGATGACCATGGTTAGTGTCTCTCTCTCTCTTCTAGTCACTAGATGGCCATGGTTAGTCTCTTTCTCTCCCTCTCTGCTATTCACTAGATGGCCATGGTTAGTGTCTCTCTCTCTCTTCTAGTCACTAGATGACCATGGTTAGTGTCTCTCTCTCTCTTCTAGTCACTAGATGACCATGGTTAGTGTCTCTCTCTCTCTTCTAGTCACTAGATGACCATGGTTAGTGTCTCTCTCTCTCTTCTAGTCACTAGATGGCCATGGTTAGTGTCTCTCTCTCTCTTCTAGTCACTAGATGACCATGGTTAGTGTCTCTCTCTCTCTCTGCTAGTCACTAGATGGCCATGGTTAGTGTCTCTCTCTCTCTCTGCTAGTCACTAGATGGCCATGGTTAGTGTCTCTCTCTCTCTTCTAGTCACTAGATGGCCATGGTTAGTGTCTCTCCCTCTCTGCTAGTCACTAGATGGCCATGGTTAGTCTCTCTCTCTCCCTCTCTGCTAGTCACTAGATGGCCATGGTTAGTGTCTCTCTCTCTCTTCTAGTCACTATATGGCCATGGTTAGTCTCTCTCTCTCTCTCTCTCTCTCTCTCTCTCTGCTAGTCACTAGATGACCATGGTTAGTCTCTCTCTCTCCCTCTCTGCTAGTCACTAGATGGCCATGGTTAGTCTCTCTCTCTCCCTCTCTGCTAGTCACTAGATGGCCATGGTTAGTGTCTCTCTCTCTCTTCTAGTCACTAGATGGCCATGGTTAGTCTCTCTCTCTCCCTCTCTGCTAGTCACTAGATGGCCATGGTTAGTGTCTCTCTCTCTCTCCGTCTCTGCTAGTCACTAGATGGCCATGGTTAGTCTCTCTCTCTCTCTCTCTCTCTCTCTCTGCTAGTCACTAGATGACCATGGTTAGTCTCTCTCTCTCCCTCTCTGCTAGTCACTAGATGGCCATGGTTAGTGTCTCTCTCTCTCTCCGTCTCTGCTAGTCACTAGATGGCCATGGTTAGTGTCTCTCTCTCTCTCCGTCTCTGCTAGTCACTAGATGGCCATGGTTAGTGTCTCTCTCTCTCTTCTAGTCACTAGATGGCCATGGTTAGTGTCTCTCTCTCTCTTCTAGTCACTAGATGGCCATGGTTAGTGTCTCTCTCTCTCTCCGTCTCTGCTAGTCACTAGATGGCCATGGTTAGTGTCTCTCTCTCTCTCCGTCTCTGCTAGTCACTAGATGGCCATGGTTAGTGTCTCTCTCTCTCTCCCTCTCTGCTAGTCACTAGATGGCCATGGTTAGTGTCTCTCTCTCTCTTCTAGTCACTAGATGACCATGGTTAGTGTCTCTCTCTCTCTCTGCTAGTCACTAGATGGCCATGGTTAGTGTCTCTCTCTCTCTTCTAGTCACTAGATGGCCATGGTTAGTGTCTCTCTCTCTCTTCTAGTCACTAGATGGCCATGGTTAGTGTCTCTCTCTCTCTTCTAGTCACTAGATGGCCATGGTTAGTGTCTCTCTCTCTCTTCTAGTCACTAGATGGCCATGGTTAGTCCCTCTCTCTCCCTCTCTGCTAGTCACTAGATGGCCATGGTTAGTCTCTCTCTCTCCCTCTCTGCTAGTCACTAGATGGCCATGGTTAGTGTCTCTCTCTCTCTTCTAGTCACTAGATGACCATGGTTAGTGTCTCTCTCTCTCTTCTAGTCACTAGATGGCCATGGTTAGTCTCTCTCTCTCCCTCTCTGCTAGTCACTAGATGGCCATGGTTAGTGTCTCTCTCTCTCTTCTAGTCACTAGATGACCATGGTTAGTGTCTCTCTCTCTCTTCTAGTCACTAGATGACCATGGTTAGTGTCTCTCTCTCTTCTAGTCACTAGATGGCCATGGTTAGTGTCTCTCTCTCTCTTCTAGTCACTAGATGACCATGGTTAGTGTCTCTCTCTCTCTTCTAGTCACTAGATGGCCATGGTTAGTGTCTCTCCCTCTCTGCTAGTCACTAGATGGCCATGGTTAGTGTCTCTCTCTCTCTTCTAGTCACTAGATGACCATGGTTAGTGTCTCTCTCTCTCTTCTAGTCACTAGATGGTCATGGTTAGTGTCTCTCCCTCTCTGCTAGTCACTAGATGGCCATGGTTAGTGTCTCTCTCTCTCTTCTAGTAACTAGATGGCCATGGTTAGTCCCTCTCTCTCCCTCTCTGCTAGTCACTAGATGGCCATGGTTAGTCTCTCTCTCTCCCTCTCTGCTAGTCACTAGATGGCCATGGTTAGTCTCTCTCTCTCTCTTCTAGTCACTAGATGACCATGGTTAGTGTCTCTCTCTCTCTTCTAGTCACTAGATGGCCATGGTTAGTGTCTCTCTCTCTCTTCTAGTCACTAGATGACCATGGTTAGTGTCTCTCTCTCTCTTCTAGTCACTAGATGACCATGGTTAGTGTCTCTCTCTCTCTTCTAGTCACTAGATGGCCATGGTTAGTGTCTCTCTCTCTCTTCTAGTCACTAGATGACCATGGTTAGTGTCTCTCTCTCTCTTCTAGTCACTAGATGGCCATGGTTAGTGTCTCTCTCTCTCTGCTAGTCACTAGATGGCCATGGTTAGTGTCTCTCCCTCTCTGCTAGTCACTAGATGGCCATGGTTAGTGTCTCTCTCTCTCTTCTAGTCACTAGATGACCATGGTTAGTGTCTCTCTCTCTCTTCTAGTCACTAGATGGCCATGGTTAGTGTCTCTCTCTCTCTTCTAGTCACTAGATGACCATGGTTAGTGTCTCTCTCTCTCTGCTAGTCACTAGATGGCCATGGTTAGTGTCTCTCTCTCTCTTCTAGTCACTAGATGACCATGGTTAGTGTCTCTCTCTCTCTTCTAGTCACTGGATGGCCATGATTAGTGTCTCTCCCTCTCTGCTAGTCACTAGATGGCCATGGTTAGTGTCTCTCTTCTAGTCACTAGATGACCATGGTTAGTGTCTCTCTCTCTCTTCTAGTCACTAGATGACCATGGTTAGTGTCTCTCTCTCTCTTCTAGTCACTAGATGGCCATGGTTAGTGTCTCTCCCTCTCTGCTAGTCACTAGATGGCCATGGTTAGTGTCTCTCTCTCTCTTCTAGTCACTAGATGACCATGGTTAGTGTCTCTCTCTCTCTTCTAGTCACTAGATGGCCATGGTTAGTGTCTCTCTCTCTCTTCTAGTCACTAGATGGCCATGGTTAGTGTCTCTCCCTCTATGCTAGTCACTAGATGGCCATGGTTAGTGTCTCTCTTCTAGTCACTAGATGACCATGGTTAGTGTCTCTCTCTCTCTTCTAGTCACTAGATGGCCATGGTTAGTGTCTCTCCCTCTCTGCTAGTCACTAGATGGCCATGGTTAGTGTCTCTCTCTCTCTTCTAGTCACTAGATGGCCATGGTTAGTCTCTCTCTCTCTCTCTCTGCTAGTCACTAGATGACCATGGTTAGTCTCTCTGCTCGTGACTAGATGACCATGGTAAGTCTCTCTCTCCAATCTGCTAGTCACTAGATGGCCATGGTAAGTGTCTCTCTCTGCTAGTCACTAGATGGCCATGGTTAGTCTCTCTCTCTCTCTGCTAGTCGCGAGATGGCCATGGTTAGTCTCTCTGCTCGTGACTAGATGACCATGGTAAGTCTCTCTCTCCCTCTGCTAGTCACTAGATGACCATGGTTAGTGTCTCTCTCTCTCTTCTAGTCACTAGATGACCATGGTTAGTGTCTCTCTCTCTGCTAGTCACTAGATGGCCATGGTTAGTCTCTCTCTCTCCCTCTCTGCTAGTCACTAGATGACCATGGTTAGTCTCTCTCTCTCTCCCTCTCTGCTAGTCACTAGATGACCATGGTTAGGCTCTCTCTCTCTCCCTCTCTGCTAGTCACTAGATGACCATGGTTAGTCTCTCTCTCTCTCACTCTCTGCTAGTCACTAGATGACCATGGTTAGTGTCTCTCTCTGCCTCTCTTCTAGTCACTAGATGGCCATGCTACAACAGACATTACTGTCACAACTAATGAGCAAATACAGTACATGACTGTCAAAAAGAAAGGAGGACCAAGGCCCTCTTCAGATAATGCATTAAAATGCCTTTTTATGTATGGCATGTTCAATGGAAATAAAGTTTTAAAACTCTGACACGTTTCAACTGCATGGCCTTCGTCAGGGAGCACATGACTGGTCTTCCATTCTGGTTAAGGGTTGTAATAGATGGGAATACACTACATGACCTAGTTTACGACTTGGTATATACATGGCATATATGACCAAATAGACATGGAACATAGGATGGTTTCTAGAAGCAGTTGTCTGACCCCCTAAATGTTCTCTCTTTCCCCCAGTATCTCAGTATGTTACGGGGCTGTGAAGGCTACAATGAGATCATCTTCCCACACTGCTCCTGTGACTCCCGACGCAAAGGCCACGTCGTCACAGCCATCAGCATACACCACTTTAAACTGCACGCCTGCACAGAGGAGGGAACGCTAGAGGTATGGAGAACGTGTTTGTATGTGTGTGTGTGTATATGTGTGTGTGTGTGTTGACCCTGTCTCTCTATAACAGAACCAGGTGATCGTGTTTGAGTGGGTGGAGATGCAGCACTGGGACACTGATGAGGAGGGCATGGCCTTCTGCTTCCAGTACGCCAGGGCAGAGAAGAAACCTCGCTGGGTCAAGATCTTTACTCCCTACGTGAGTCACACACACTCACAGTAGACACCTTTTGAGAGTCCCAACGAATGTCTGAACATGATGTATCAATGTGCAGAGAGTTAACCCTTTGTTGTGCTGTGTCCTGTGTCCAGTTCAACTACCTGCATGAGTGCGTTGAGAGAGTCTTCTGTGAACTCAAGTGGAGGAAAGAGGTATACTGCCATGTACTGTCTACTGGCTAACCAGCAGTCTTATGCTGCCATGTACTGTCTACTGGCTAACCAGCAGTCTTATACTGCCATGTACTGTCTACTGGCTAACCAGCAGTCTTATACTGCCATGTACTGTCTACTGGCAAACCAGCAGTCTTATGCTGCCATGTACTGTCTACTGGCTAACCAGCAGTCTTATACTGCCATGTACTGTCTACTGGCTAACCAGCAGTCTTATACTGCCATGTACTGTCTACTGGCTAACCAGCAGTCTTATGCTGCCATGTACTGTCTACTGGTTAACCAGCAGTCTTATACTGCCATGTACTGTCCACTGGCTAACCAGCAGTCTTATACTGCCATGTACTGTCTACTGGCTAACCAGCAGTCTTATACTGCCATGTACTGTCTACTGGCTAACCAGCAGTCTTATACTGCCATGTACTGTCTACTGGCTAACCCGCAGTCTTATACTGCCATGTACTGTCTACTGGCTAACCAGCAGTCTTATACTGCCATGTACTGTCTACTGGCTAACCAGCAGTCTTATACTGCCATGTACTGTCTACTGGCTAACCAGCAGTCTTATGCTGCCATGCACTGTCTACTGGCAAACCAGCAGTCTTATGCTGCCATGTACTGTCTACTGGCTAACCAGCAGTCTTATACTGCCATGTACTGTCTACTGGCTAACCAGCACTCTTATACTGCCATGTACTGTCTACTGGCTAACCAGCAGTCTTATACTGCCAGGTACTGTCTACTGGCTAACCAGCAGTCTTATACTGCCATGTACTGTCTACTGGCTAACCAGCAGTCTTATACTGCCATGTACTGTCTACTGGCTAACCAGCAGTCTTATACTGCCATGTACTGTCTACTGGCTAACCAGCAGTCTTATACTGCCATGTACTGTCTACTGGCTAACCAGCAGTCTTATACTGCCATGTACTGTCTACTGGCTAACCAGCAGTCTTATACTGCCATGTACTGTCTACTGGCTAACCAGCAGTCTTATACTGCCATGTACTGGCTAACCAGCAGTCTTATACTGCCATGTACTGTCTACTGGTTAACCAGCAGTCTTATACTGCCATGTACTGTCTACTGGCTAACCAGCAGTCTTATACTGCCATGTACTGGCTAACCAGCAGTCTTATACTGCCATGTACTGTCTCTGGCTAACCAGCAGTCTTATACTGCCATGTACTGTCTACTGGCTAACCAGCAGTCTTATGCTGCCATGTACTGTCTACTGGCTAACCAGCAGTCTTATGCTGCCATGTACTGTCAACTGGTTAACCAGCAGTCTTATGCTGCCATGTACTGTCTACTGGCTAACCAGCAGTCTTATAGTGCCATGTACTGTCTACTGGCTAACCAGCAGTATTCTACTGCCATGTACTGTCTACTGGCTAACCAGCAGTCTTATGCTGCCATGTACTGTCTACTGGCTAACCAGCAGTCTTATGCTGCCATGTACTGTCTACTGGCTAACCAGCAGTCTTATACTGGCTAACCAGCAGTCTTATACTGCCATGTACTGTCTACTGGCTAACCAGCAGTCTTATGCTGCCATGTACTGTCTACTGGCTAACCAGCAGTCTTATGCTGCCATGTACTGTCTACTGGCTAACCAGCAGTCCTATGCTGCCATGTACTGTCTACTGGTTAACCAGCAGTCTTATGCTGCCATGTACTGTCTACTGGCTAACCAGCAGTCTTATGCTGCCATGTACTGTCTACTGGCTAACCAGCAGTCTTATGCTGCCATGTACTGTCTACTGGCTAACCAGCAGTCTTATGCTGCCATGGGTCTACTGGTTAACCAGCAGTCTTATGCTGCCATGTACTGTCTAACAATAGTGCTGGCTAACCAGCAGTGTTATGCTGCCATGTACTGTCTACTGGCTAACCAGCAGTCTTCTCCTGGCTGACCAGCAGTCTTCTCCTGGCTAACCAGCAGTCTTCTCCTGGCTAACCAGCAGTCTTCTACTGGCTAACCAGCAGTCTTATACTGCCTGGTGGACGACCTGTCAGGGTACTGGCTAACCAGCAGTCTTAGACTGCTAACCAACAGTCTTGGAGTACTGGGTGGATAACCAGCAGTCTTATTCACTGGCTAACCAGCAGTCTTATACTACCATGTACTGTCTACTGGCTAATCAGAGAGTCTTATACTGCCATGTGACAGAGGAGAGCAGTCTCAGTTGAATGACTGACTGTCTTGTCAAACTAACCAGCAGTCTTATGCTGCCATGTACTGTCAGAGACTGAGTTAACCAGCAGTCTTACATTTACATTTACAGAGCATTTAAGGCCATTTAGGAGACGCTCTTATCAAGCGAGTTTTGAAATTGGTGATTCACCTTATGACATCCAGTGGGACAGGTCTGTAACAATGTTGCATCTAAAACTTAGAGGGGTGGGGGTTTCAGAAGGATTGCAACCTATCCTAGGTATTCTTAAAGAAGACAGAAGGTGGTGATTGACTCCGCTGTCCTGGCGTCGTGAGGAGTTTGTTCCACCATTGGGGGCCAGGTTTTGACAGGGGGATGAGTGGTGATGAGCGGCCAGGTGATCGAACGTAGGGCCTGAGAGCCTGGAGGTTAGCTGAGGTGCCGTCCCTCACAGTGATACGAAAGCACCAGGTCTGAATGACTAGAAGAAAGTGAGGATCGGATAGGGAAGGGAAGGTTGAACAAGGACGGGCTTCAAGAGTTTTGGAGAGTTGAAAGAAGGGATACTGGCACAGGACAGGGAGCCCAGGCGAGTGCAGTTTTTTCCAGACAGATGACAAGTGCCTGGATTAGGACTCTTTCAAGACAGAAGGGACGTGGTCAGGATGAGTTGAGAGCATGAACCTAAGGAGAAAGGTCTCCGGTTAGGTCTGAGAAGAGACAGGGTAGGATCACGCAGGTTCTTGGGGAGGAGGACACAATGAGTTTCACCTGAGAGAGATCATGGAGAAAGAGGTCAGAGCACAGGGTAGGAAGTGTGAGCAGCTCCAGCGGTCTTGACGAGCAAACGAGGATCGGATGTCGTCGACCTTCTTTTCAAAATGGTTGAGGTTAAGTCATCTGCAGAGAGGGAGGAGGGGGGAGGTGGCGGAGGATTCAGGAGGGAGGAGAAGGTGGCAAAGAGCTTCCTAGGGTTAGAGGCAGATGCTTGGAATTTAGCGTGGTAGAAAGTGGCTTTAGCAGCAGAGACAGAGGAGGAAAATGTAGAGAGGAGGGAGTGAAAGGATGCCAGGTCCGCAGGGAGGCGAGTTTTCCTCCATTTCCGCTCAGCTGCCCGGAGCCCTGTTCTGTGAGCTCGCAAATGAGTCATCGAGCCACGGAGCGGGAGAGGGGAGGACCAGAGCCGGCCTGGAGGATAGGGGACATAGAGAGTCAAGGGATGCAGAGAGGGAGGAGAGGAGGGTTGAGGGAGGCAGAATCAGGAGATAGGTGGGAGAAGGTTTGAGCGGAGGGAAGAGATGATAGGATGGAAGAGGAGAGAGTGCCCGGAGCCCTGGGGCTCGCAGAGAGAGCGAAGGTTGGGACCGAGCGCGATACCATCCGGGATGTAGGGGCAGTGTGGGAGGTGTTGGATGAGAGCGAGAGGGAAAAGGATACAAGGCAGTGGTCGGAGACTTGGTGGAGGGGAGTTGCAGTGAGGTTAGTGGAAGAACAGCATCTAGTAAAGATGAGGTCGAGCGTATTGCCTGCCTTGTGAGTAGGGGGGAAGGTGAGAGGGTGAGGTCAAAAGAGGAGAGGAGTGGAAAGAAGGAGGCAGAGAGGAAAGAGTCAAAGGTAGACGTGGGGAGGTTAAAGTCGCCCAGAACTGTGAGAGGTGAGCCGTCCTCAGGAAAGGAGCTTATCAAGGCATCAAGCTCATTGATGAACTCTCCGAGGGAACCTGGAGGGCGATAAATGATAAGGATGTTAAGCTTGAAAGGGCTAGTAACTGTGACAGCATGGAATTCAAAGGAGGCGATAGACAGATGGGTAAGGGGAGAAAGAGAGAATGACCACTTGGGAGAGATGAGGATCCCGGTGCCACCACCCCGCTGACCAGACGCTCTCGGGGTGTGCGAGAACACGTGGGCGGACGAAGAGAGAGCAGTAGGAGTAGCAGTGTTGTCTGTGGTGATCCATGTTTCCGTCAGTGCCAAGAAGTCGAGGGACTGGAGGGAGGCATAGGCTGAGATGAACTCTGCCTTGTTGACCGCAGATTGGCAGTTCCAGAGGCTACCGGAGACCTGGAACTCCACGTGGGTCGTGCGCGCTGGGACCACCAGAGTAGGGTGGCCGCGGCCACGCGGTGTGGAGCGTTTGTATGGTCTGTGCAGAGAGGAGAGAACAGGGATAAACAGACACATAGTTGACAGGCTACAGAAGAGGCTACGCTAATGCAAAGGAGATTGGAATGACAAGTGGACTACACGTCTCGAATGTTCAGAAAGTTAAGCTACGTAGCAAGAATCTTATTGACTAAAATGATTAAAATGATACAGTACTGCTGAAGTAGGCCAGCTGGCAGTGGGTGCGTTGTTGACACTACACTAATCAAGTCGTTCCGTTGAGTGTAATAGTTTCTGCAGTGTTGCTATTCGGGGGCTAGCAGGCTAGCTAGCAGTGTTGTTTACGTTACGTTGCGTTAAAAGAACGACAATAGATGGCTAGCGAACCTAGAAAATCGCTCTAGACTACACAATTATCTTTGATACAAAGACGGCTATGTAGCTAGCTAAGTAGCTAGCTACGATCAAACAAATCAAACCGTTGTACTGTAGTGAAATGAAGTGAAAAAGTGATACAACCTGTGAATGCGACCGGGTAGTTGAGTTCTATACAGAAGACGTTGGCTAGCGTTGGCTAGCTGTTGGCTAGCTAGCAGAGTCACCTACGTTAAGGACGACAAATAGCTGGCTAGCTAACCTCGGTAAATTAAGATAATCACTCTAAGACTACACACTCTAAACCTAAACAACACAATTATCTTGGATACGATGATACGATGATACGAAGACAGCAAAGACAGCTATGTAGGTAGCTAACACTAAACTAATCAAGTCGTTCAGTTGAGTGTAATAGTAATAGTTTCTCAGTGCAGCTAATCAGTGGACGTTAGCTAGCTGGCTAGTGAAGACTACGTTAGGACGGCGAAATACGATAATTACGCAATTATCTTTGATACAAAGACGGCTATGTAGCTAGCTGAGAAGAAATTGCTAAGATAAGACAAATCAAACCGTTGTGATATAATGAAATATAATGAAAAAGTTATACTACCCGTTGGAGCGACGTGCAGATGCGACCACTCGCTCCAACCGTCTTATACTGCCATGTACTGTCTACTGGCTAACCAGCAGTCTTATACTGCCATGTACTGTCTACTGGCTCACCAGCAGTCTTATGCTGCCATGTACTGTCTACTGGCTAACCAGCAGTCTTATGCTGCCATGTACTGTCTACTGGCTAACCAGCAGTCTTATGCTGCCATGTACTGTCTACTGGCTAACCAGCAGTCTTATACTGCCATGTACTGTCTACTGGCTCACTAGCAGTCTTATACTACCATGTACTGTCTAACCAGCAGTCTTATGCTGCCATGTACTGTCTACTGGCTAACCAGCAGTCTTATACTGCCATGTACTGTCTACTGGCTCACTAGCAGTCTTATACTACCATGTACTGTCTAACCAGCAGTCTTATGCTGCCATGTACTGTCTAATACCTTTGGAATGTTGTCCACTGATATTGTTTGAGAATGTTGTGTAATATTGTGTGTCTCCAGGTGGAAGAGGAGGCTGTGGATAAGGACAATAAGAACTGCAGTAAAGAAGGTATGTGTAGCAAGGTAAGGCTTTGCCTGCCTCGGTCTCTGGTACAGCAATAGCGGCCTGGGCCTGGGCCTGGGCCTGTGTGTGTGTGTGTTTCTGTGTGTATATGCGAGTGTTCATATTGTGCATTTTTGCCAGCCTGCGCTTGTTGTTGTTTCCTGAGCCGTGTGTCTGTTTCAGAATATCTTCCAGCTGTTGAGACACAGAAGGGATGGAGGCACCTAGGAGGAGAGATCATCACCTCATAAAAATTGCTCTCCTCCATCCGTCCCTCTGGTCTGGTTCAGCCCGGAACTACAACCACTACCTGTCCTCGCACAACTACTACTACACCAACTACAAACTACAACTTCTACATACCATTAACAGCAACTACAGATCAACAACCACCACACACCATCAAACTACAAATGAACAACTTCTGGACTGACTGAAGGAGAAACAATGACGCACACTACAACTTAAGCTGTTATTCACCATGAACCCTTGAATACACCCCAAGCACACAATATAAACACAAGCCAACAGGAAGCTACAGTAGAAACATACAGCAGGTTTGTACAGGTGAATAAGTAACTCTAAATACTTAGATACATGACTTCATACATCGCATCACCTTGTTGGTCAAAACTCCATGGAGACCTGTGACTATTGGCTAAGGAGGCTAACGTCTTGTGGTGGGATTGGATGAAGGAGATGGTTCTCTGGGACGATATTGGACAAGGGATTTGACACGTGCAAGGCCATTGGGTGTTTTGTGGCCACTTTGGAGTGCTCTGGAATGGAACAGAGTGCAGTGGAAGAAGAGAACAAAAGAGGGATACAGATGATAGAACAGAACCTGTTCTAAAAGAGGAAACGGCTGTTGATGATGGAACAGAACCTGTTCTAAAAGAGGAAACGGCTGGTGGTGATGGAACAGAACCTGTTCTAAAAGAGGAAACTGCTGTTGATGATGGAACAGAACCTGTTCTAATAGAGGAAACGGCTGGTGGTGATGGAACAGAACCTGTTCTAATAGAGGAAACGGCTGTTGGTGATGGAACAGAACCTGTTCTAAAAGAGGAAACGGCTGGTGGTGATGGAACAGAACCTGTTCTAAAAGAGGAAACGGCTGGTGGTGATGGAACAGAACCTGTTCTAAAAGAGGAAACGGCTGTTGGTGATGGAACAGAACCTGTTCTAATAGAGGAAACGGCTGGTGGTGATGGAACAGAACCTGTTCTAAAAGAGGAAACGGCTGTTGATGATGGAACAGAACCTTTTCTAATAGAGGAAACGGCTGGTGGTGATGGAACAGAACCTTTTCTAATAGAGGAAACGGCTGGTGGTGTTGGAACAGAACCTTTTCTAATATAGGAAACGGCTGTTGATGATGGAACAGAACCTTTTCTAATAGAGGAAACGGCTGTTGATGATGGAACAGAACCTTTTCTAATAGAGGAAACGGCTGGTGGTGATGGAACAGAACCTGTTCTAAAAGAGGAAACGGCTGGTGGTGATGGAACAGAACCTGTTCTAAAAGAGGAAACGGCTGGTGGTGATGGAACAGAACCTGTTCTAAAAGAGGAAACGGCTGTTGGTGATGGAACAGAACCTGTTCTAATAGAGGAAACGGCTGGTGGTGATGGAACAGAACCTGTTCTAAAAGAGGAAACGGCTGTTGGTGATGGAACAGAACCTGTTCTAAAAGAGGAAATGGCTGGTGGTGTTGGAACAGAACCTTTTCTAATAGAGGAAACGGCTGTTGATGATGGAACAGAACCTTTTCTAATAGAGGAAACGGCTGTTGATGATGGAACAGAACCTTTTCTAATAGAGGAAACGGCTGGTGGTGATGGAACAGAACCTTTTCTAATAGAGGAAACGGCTGGTGGTGTTGGAACAGAACCTTTTCTAATAGAGGAAACGGCTGTTGATGATGGAACATAACCTTTTCTAATAGAGGAAACGGCTGTTGATGATGGAACAGAACCTTTTCTAATAGAGGAAACGGCTGGTGGTGATGGAACAGAACCTGTTCTAAAAGAGTAAACGGCTGTTGGTGATGGAACAGAACCTGTTCTAATAGAGGAAACGGCTGGTGGTGATGGAACAGAACCTGTTCTAAAAGAGGAAACGGCTGGTGGTGATGGAACAGAACCTGTTCTAAAAGAGGAAACGGCTAGTAATGGTGTGTGTGTGTGTGTGTGTGTGTGTGTGTGTGTGTGTGTGTGTGTGTGTGTGTGTGTGTGTGTGTGTGTGTGTGTGTGTGTGTGTGTGTGTGTGTGTGTGTGTGTGTGTGTGTGTGTGTGTGTGTGTGTGTGTGGACTGATTATGGACAGCTGTGAGAGTCTAGGTTGGAACCCTGGAGGTAGAAACAACCCTTCTCTCTGACTCTGAACTGAACTCCCAGAATGAGTCTCGACAGACAGACGGAGGGAACCGGCCACATGATACAAGAGACTGGACTCATATGAACCACACAGACCGATTGACATATGGATATTATCTCCTGTTTGTAGCCACTATCTCCATTTCAAAGAGATCTACTGAAGAGACTATTACAGACACAGAGAGAGAAAAACCATACATTTCCTTTATTTGTGACTATTGGGCCGAGCAGAACCAAGGGTAGCATGTGTGTTTCAGCTGCTGGTTCTGTTTCGGTTTACAGATGCTGAAATTGCCCTGAAGCCATTTTTGAATACACAAACCTTCTCATTAAAACACACACACACACACAGAATGCTCATCATGTAGGAATTGGATCCCAGGAAAGTATTCTGCCATTTTGACAGATACCTGAACAAGGAACATGTTTACTTCACCTGTGTGTTTTGTGTACCTCCTAAAGACATATATATATATATATATAAAAATTATATATATCATTTTTAATGTGGACATTTCAGACATTGGACCGAATAGCACAAAAAGAACCCTGTAAGATTGTTGACCACGTTAAGCTCAATACGTATTCATTCTATGCTAAGTTTTCTGTTCTGCTGATGCCTAACTGTGGGTTCATAACACTGAACTCAGAATTGCATCTCGATTTACATGTTTTGTGTCTTTCTGTTCTTGAGAAAAGGTGTGATGCTTTAGAAACACACTGTGATTGTCAGTCTGTAGGATATGTCTATGGTGTTGGTTTAGGTGAGTCTTTGGTTCAATTGATATATTGGTCCTTGTGTATCTGAAGAAGCTGCAGTACTCAGAACGACCTGCAGGGGTCTCCCTCCCACTGAAAAACACTAGATCAGTTCCTATAGAACAGGGCTGGCCAGTATTCTAACAGAGGGCCCGTGGGTGCAGGCTATTGCCCCAGCCAAGCAGTAACACACCTGATTCAATATCTGGTGGATGTTATCATTGGATGCTGATGCAACACCACACACATCTTTAAATGCAGTGTAAACCTACAGCAGGGTTTGCCAGTGGTGTAGTAGGAGCTACACGGAGGTATACGCCCTAAACCCCACAGAGGTTTATACAGTGTTGTAGTAGGTATACGCCCTAAACCCCACAGAGGTTTAAACAGTGGTGTAGTAGGAGCTACACGGAGGTATACGCCCTAAACCCCACAGAGGTTTAAACAGTGGTGTAGTAGGTATACGCCCTAAACCCCACAGAGGTTTAAACAGTGGTGTAGTAGGAGCTACACGGAGGTATACGCCCTAAACCCCACAGAGGTTTATACAGTGTTGTAGTAGGTATACGCCCTAAACCCCACAGAGGTTTAAACAGTGGTGTAGTAGGAGCTACACGGAGGTATACGCCCTAAACCCCACAGAGGTTTATACAGTGTTGTAGTAGGTATACGCCCTAAACCCCACAGAGGTTTAAACAGTGGTGTAGTAGGAGCTAAACAGTGGTGTAGTAGGTATACCCCTACCCACAGAGGTTTAAACAGTGGTGTATACGCCCTAAACCCCACAGAGGTTTAAACAGTGGTGTAGTAGGAGCTACACGGAGGTATACGCCCTAAACCCCACAGAGGTTTAAACAGTGGTGTAGTAGGTATACGCCCTAAACCCCACAGAGGTTTAAACAGTGGTGTAGTAGGAGCTACACGGAGGTATACGCCCTAAACCCCACAGAGGTTTATACAGTGTTGTAGTAGGTATACGCCCTAAACCCCACAGAGGTTTAAACAGTGGTGTAGTAGGAGCTACACGGAGGTATACGCCCTAAACCCCACAGAGGTTTAAACAGTGGTGTAGTAGGTAGCCTAAACCCCACAGAGGTTTAAACAGTGGTGTAGTAGGAGCTACACGGAGGTATACCCTAAACCCCACAGAGGTTTAAACAGTGTTGTAGTAGGTATACGCCTAAACCCCACAGAGGTTTAAACAGTGGTGTAGTAGGAGCTACACGGAGGTATACGCCCTAAACCCCACAGAGGTTTAAACAGTGGTGTAGTAGGTATACGCCTAAACCCCACAGAGGTTTAAACAGTGGTGTAGTAGGAGCTACACGGAGGTGGTATAGGAGCGCCCTAAACCCCACAGAGGTTTATACAGTGTTGTAGTAGGTATACCCTAAACCCCACAGAGGTTTAAACAGTGGTGTAGTAGGAGCTACACGGAGGTATACGCCCTAAGACCCCACAGAGGTTTAAACAGTGGTGTAGTAGGAGCTACACGGAGGTATACGCCCTAAACCCCACAGAGGTTTAAACAGTGGTGTAGTAGGTATACGCCCTAAACCCCACAGAGGTTTAAACAGTGGTGTAGTAGGTATACGCCCTAAACCCCACAGAGGTTTAAACAGTGGTGTAGTAGGTATACGCCCTAAACCCCACAGAGGTTTAAACAGTGGTGTAGTAGGTATACGCCCTAAACCCCACAGAGGTTTAAACAGTGGTGTAGTAGGAGCTACACGGAGGTTTAAATAAAGGTTCAGTAAAATAAATATGCACAAAACCCACTTTTTGTTCAGTGGACATTGGGTATAGTCACTTCTTAATTCCCACTGATCAGTATCCAAGTAGTGTAGTGGTGGTATAAACGGTATCAAGTATGTGGTACAATAGAGAAAGTAGCCTACACAATCGTAAAGCACGTGTAATATATTCTTGTGCGCTGCACACAGCCAAGTTTCAGCTGAATATCATAGCAGTAAGAGCCACAGCTGGTTGTCCCATGGAGCAGCTCACAGCTGGTAGGGTAGGTAGGACTTGCCTAGTTAAATAAAGGATAAATGAATCAAATCAAGAAACAATGGGTAAGCAAACCAGGTATTGAAACAGTTTGGTCCAAAGTCTTGGTTGAATCTTTGCAGTGCTCAATTCAGTCATCATGTGCTGTTTTGAATGAACATTTCCAAATGCTTTCCCAAGGAAAACGTCCTAATTAAAGCTGCAATATGTAAATTTGGGGCGACCCAACAAGTTCATAGAGGTTGAGAATGTACAAAGACTCTGTTTAATTACTTATTGTTTTGTCACAAACTGAAATTAGGCGAACTTAGAATTTTAGCAACCAGGAAATGGCAGAGCTATTTCTGTATAGTGCATCTTTAAATGTTGACTGCAAATTAGGCATACATGATATAATTATGATTTGTATCAATCTGGAGGGCATTTCTTTTGAAAACTCTGCAATCACATGTACTCTACTGTAGGCCTACATTGTAGAGTACAGACACTGCGAGCCACATGGTATTTTGCTTAATTATTTTAAAGGGCAACTAGACCCTCCCAAAAATAGTATTTTAGATTTTTCCCAGATCTCAAAAATGGTCTCCTTGTGCGGTATAAGCATTGATGTGGGCTTAACATGCATTTGTTGTTTTTCTATGAAAGATTTTTCTGGCAAAATGATGGTGTACTCACTTCTCCAGGCATCGCTACACCAATGGGTTTTCCTGTATCTGTGAGTGATTTGATTTGGGACCTGAATCTCCAACAGGCTTAGGTTGTTTATGCGATGTCTCACTCCCATAGGCTGCTTCACTTGTCAATCATGTCTGCTATCTCGCCCTGTAATCTGTGATATCTCTCTCTCAAACACTCCTCTGTCCCTCGTTGTCAACTCTTTATTTAAATAAGATATTAAGCTCTACTTCTCTTATCCTACAGTATCTTCACCTGTCTGACAAATCAAGCAAATGAGAAAATAAAACAATCTGAAGAGAACCACACAGGGTTGAATTGATGAAAGCTGAAGTCATTTAGTAATTTAACTTATTGACTTATTGTAATGAATTGTAACATTATTTT
The DNA here is from genome assembly GCF_021184085.1 of Oncorhynchus gorbuscha. Taxonomy (NCBI): domain Eukaryota; kingdom Metazoa; phylum Chordata; class Actinopteri; order Salmoniformes; family Salmonidae; genus Oncorhynchus; species Oncorhynchus gorbuscha. Next base: position 3,031,314 of record NC_060191.1, read on the forward strand.
AAATGAACTGATTTATTAATCCAAAACATTGGTGTCTTCTCTCCTTTGGTGTCTCCAACTCTAATCTCAATGACCTAGTTTCCAGTGCACTTATGCCCAAGAATGGAAAGTGTGTGTGTGGGGGGGCACTTGGCACCAGTCTGTGATTGTGTTTGTCCATCAATTATTTCATTGATAAACACCCTGGTAGATATCAGGTGATGAAGAGATAATAATGTATTGTTCCACTGAAGCCAAATAAAATCTAAGAGAAGTAGGTTTTCTGCTGCACCCAGAATGGACCATTTACACTATTACACCATTTTCTATGCATCTTAAATCAGAATGGACATATTACCACCCCCAGCTGCTCTCTCTCTCTCTCTCTCTCTCTCTCTCTCTCTTCCTCTCACTCTCTCTCTCTTCCTCTCACTCTCTCTCTCTCTTCCTCTCCCCTCTTCCTCTCTCTCTCTTCCTCTCTCTCTCTCTCTCTCTCTCTCTCTTCTCTCTTCTCTCTCTCTCTCTCTCTCTCTTTCTCTCTCTCTTTCTCTCTCTCTCTCTTCCTTTCTCTCTCTTTCTCTCTCTCTTCCTCTCTCTCTCTCTTCCTCTTCTCTTCTCTGCCTTTCCTCCCCCTCTTTCTCTTTTCCTCTAATGAGAGTGGTAAGACAATTATCTGCTGGACAGAAAGTGTCTCCTTATCGACCCACAGAGAGCCATCTACAACCACTAATCAAGCCGTATTGATTAGAGGGGGTGTTGATATCACATACCACTAACTGACTGACACAGAGAGACACTAAATATACACTGTGTTTTGATACACAGACTTGAAAAGTTGTCTCAACTCTAAACAGAAAAGATTCAGTTGATATGTCTTTGGGTCCTTTAGCCCAGGAGAAATCCAACCTGAACGTCCCTATAACATGGCTAGAACATATTTTCAATACGACTATAAATCATTATTTATCTTCACTCATTCATTCTTTTCCCTCTTATCTCATTTTCCAACTGAGCAGACACACAATCTGACAGCATTGCACAAAGAGGCGTGTGTTTGGGTGGATGCATCCCTGTGCAAATGTGTGAAGTGCGACAGGACAGAGGACTGCAGTCACATCCTGGCACTCTGTTACTAGTGGTCCTGTGTGTTTGCATGTTCACATCTGCATGGACAGTGCCTTCAGAAAGTGTTCACATTCCTTGACTTTTCCCACATCTTGTTACATTACAGCCTTATTGTAAAATGTATTAAATAGAGATCGTTTTGTCACTGGCCTACTCATTACCCCATTTATCTATTATTTTACCAAGTAAGTTGACTGAGAACACATTTTCATTTGCAGCTAAGACCTGGGGAATAGTTACAGGGGATGAATGAGCCAATTGTAAACTGGGGATTATTAGGTGACCATGATGGTTTGAGGGTCCGATTGGGAATTTAGCCAGGACACCAGGGGTTAATACCCCTACTCTTACAATAGGTGCCATGGGATCTTTATAATGACCTCAGAGAGTCAGGACACTCGTTTAACGTGCCATCCAAAAGTCAGCACCCTACACAGGGCAGTGTCCCCAATCACTGCCCTGGGGTATTGGGATATGTCTTTAGACCAGAGGAAAGAGTGCCTCCTACTGGCCCTCCAACACTACTTCCAGCAGCATCTGGTCTCCCATCCAGGAACTGACCAGGACCAACCCTGCTTAGCTTCAGAAGCAAGCCAGCAGTGGTATGCAGGGTGGTACGCTGCTGGCCTGAGTAACATCAAAGAGGAATTATGTTTTTCCACATTTTTAGAAGTAAACATGTTCTTAACGATTCACATAAGTTGCATGGACTCACTCTGTGTGGAATAATAGTGTTTTAACATGGTTTTTGAATAACTACCTCCCCTCTGTACCCCACACACACAATCATATAAGGTCCTTCGTTCAACCAATGAATTTAAAACACAGATTCAACCACAAAGACCAAAGAGGTTTTCCAATGCCTCATAGAGAAGGGCACCTATTGGTAGAAGGGGACACATTTAAAAAAAGTAGACATTTGTATTTATTGAGGCTCCCCATTAGCTGCTTTGGCAGCAGCTTCTCCTTCCGGGTTCCAGAACATTAAGATAGTTATATACATAAAGAATAAGACATTACATTTCATTACACTGTTCACAACATATTAAGTGTGTTCCCTCAGGTCACCAGTCTCCTATCACATATCTACAATACAAAATCCATATGTACGTGTGTGTGTTATCATGTGTCTGTGCCTGTATCTTCACAGCCCCCGTTGTTCCATAAGGCGTATTTTTATCTGTTTTTTAAATCTAATCCTACTGCTTGCATCAGTTACCTGATGTGGAATAGAGTTGTAGCCATGGTTCCATGTACTGTAGTACCGTGTGCCTCCCATTGTCTGTTCTGGACTTTGAATATCCCTTTGAGCAGGGTGTAGTTATTAATTACACTTTGGATGGTGTGTATTTATACACCCAGTCACTACAAAGATACAGGCGTCCTTCCTAACTCAGTTGCTGGAGAGGAAGGAAACCAGTCAGGGATTTTACCATGATGACAACAGCAACTTTAAACAGTTAGAGTTTAATGGCTGTGATAGGAAAAAACTGAGGATGGATAAACAACATGGTAGATACTCAAATCAAATGTATTTATATAGCCCTTCGTACATCAGCTGATATCTCAAAGTGCTGTACAGAAACCCAGCCTAAAACCCCAAACAGCAAACAATGCAGGTGTAAAAGCTCCACATACTCCATAAGAATGAAGCCTGTACAGAATTTAAAAAATAAAAAACAAGCTTCCTGTTTGCAACAAGCTGCTAAAGTAACACTGCAAAAATTGATTGTGGAAAAACAATGAATTTTTTGTCCTGAATGTTTGGGGCAAATCCAATAGAACACATTACTGGGGGCGGGTGGTTCGGGAGAAAAACAGAAACTGAATGGAGCTAAGCACAGGAAAAATCCTAGAGGAAAACCTGGTTCAGTCTGTTTTCCACCAGACACTGAGACATGAATTCACCTTTCAGCAGGATAATAACCTAAAACACATGGCCAAATATACTCACAGCTCTTAGAGACTTACCCAGAGAGACTCATAGCTCTTAGAGACTTACCCAGAGAGACTCACAGCTCTTAGAGACTTACCCAGAGAGACTCACAGCTCTTAGAGACTTACGCAGAGAGACTTACCCAGAGAGACTCACAGCTCTTAGAGACTTACGCAGAGAGACTCACAGCTCTTAGAGACTTACCCAGAGAGACTCACAGCTTTTAGAGACTTACCCAGAGAGACTCACAGCTCTTAGAGACTTACACAGAGAGACTCACAGCTCTTAGAGACTTACCCAGAGAGACTCACAGCTCTTAGAGACTTACGCAGAGAAACTTACCCAGAGAGACTCATAGCTCTTAGAGGCTTACCCAGAGAGACTCACAGCTCTTAGAGGCTTACCCAGAGAGACTCATAGCTCTTAGAGGCTTACCCAGAGAGACTCACAGCTCTTAGAGGCTTACCCAGAGAGACTCACAGCTCTTAGAGACTTACGCAGAGAGACTCACAGCTCTTAAGAGACTTACGCAGAGAGACTCACAGCTCTTAGAGACTTACCCAGAGAGACTCACAGCTCTTAGAGACTTACGCAGAGAGACTCACAGCTCTTAGAGACTTACCCAGAGAGACTCACAGCTCTTAGAGGCTTACCCAGAGAGACTCACAGCTCTTAGAGACTTACCCAGAGAGACTCACAGCTCTTAGAGGCTTACCCAGAGAGACTCACAGCTCTTAGAGGCTTACCCAGAGAGACTCACAGCTCTTAGAGACTTACCCAGAGAGACTCACAGCTCTTAGAGACTTACCCAGAGAGACTCACAGCTCTTAGATGTTTACCCATAGAGACTCACAGCTCTTAGAGACTTACCCAGAGAGACTCACAGCTCTTAGAGGCTTACCCAGAGAGACTCACAGCTCTTAGAGGCTTACCCAGAGAGACTCACAGCTCTTAGAGGCTTACCCAGAGAGACTCACAGCTCTTAGAGGCTTACCCAGAGAGACTCACAGCTCTTAGAGGCTTACCCAGAGAGACTCACAGCTCTTAGAGGCTTACCCAGAGAGACTCACAGCTCTTATAGACTCACCCAGAGAGACTCACAGCTCTTAGAGACTTACCCAGAGACTCACAGCTGTAATCAAACATGTTTTCACTTTGTCATTATGTGTGTAAATGGGTGAGAAAGCATATTTTGAATTCAGGGTGTAACACAACAAAATGTTGAAGTCGTCAAGGTGATTGAATTCTTTCTGAAGGCACTGTGTGTGTTTAACCTTATTTTCTCTGTCCACTCAATAAGGCCCTGTCTCACTCATAATGCTACATTGAAGCTGTTTAGTACTGCTGTCAGATATAGAATCGCCAATCACCCTCTCCCCCGCCCCCTCCTCCATTAATTCTTATGGCTGCAGGGGCAGTATTGAGTAGCTTGGATGAAAGGTGCACAGAGGTGCCCACATTCAACGGCCTGCTCCTCAGACATAGTCGCAAATATTTGCATATTATTATTGTATTGTATAGTATTGTATAGAAAACACTCTGAAGTTTCTAAAACTGTTTGAATTATGTCTGTGAGTATAACAGAACTCACAGCAATTCCACTTCCTGTTTTTTTCTGGGGGTGGTAGATTTTCAACCAAGCTCGCATTGAAATTACAGCGAGATGTGGATGAGTTTTCACTTCCTACACCTTCCACTAGATGTCAACAGTCAATAGAACTTTGTCTGATGACTCTAATGTGAAGGGGGGTCGAATGACACAGGAAATAGTCACCACGGCCACGAGTTGACCATGCATTCACTATGCGCGTTCACAGGAGAAGCACCTGCGTTCCACCGCTCATCTGAAGTCATTCTAATCCTCCGGTTGGAACGTTATTCAAGATGTATGTAACCAACATTCTAAAGATTGATTCAGTACATCGTTCGATATGTTTCTACGGACGATTACGGAACTTTTGGACAGTTCGTCACGTTATAGTGGACACGCTTTCTAACTTTGTAATTGTTTACCAAACGCGCTAACCAAAGTAGCTAATTGGACATAAATAACGGACATTTTCTAACAAATCAAGCATTTATTGTGGACCTGGGATTTCTAGGACTGCATTCTGATGAAGTTCATCAAAGGTTCAAACATTTATCATGTATTTTCTGGTTTCTGTTGTCTCCAACATGGCGGCTAATTTGGCTTCTGTTCTGAGCGCCGTCTCAGATTATTGCATGTGTTGCTTTTTCCGTAAACATTAAGGAGAGGTATATCTATAATTCCATGTGTATAACTTGTATTATCATCTACATTTATGATGAGTATTTCTGTTGAATGATGTGGCTATGCAAAATCACTTGATGTTTTTGGAACTAATGAATCTAATAAACCAATGTAAACTCAGATTTTTTTATATAAATATTAACTTTATCAAACAAAACATGCATGTATTGTGTAACATGAAGTCCTATGAGTGTCATCTGAGGAAGATAAAATTAATTACTAACTTTGAATTATCTTTATTTCTGCTTTTTGTGAATGCTATATTTCGCTGGAAAATGCCTGTGCTTATTGTGGTTTGGTGGAGACTTAACATAATCATTTGTAGTGCTTTCACTGAAAAGCTTATTTGAAATCGGACACTTTGGTGGGATTAACAACAAGATTACATTTTAAAATGATATAAGACACATGTATGTTTTATGAATTGTAATTATGAGATTTCTGTGGTTTGAATTTGGCGCCCTCTATTTTCACTGGTAGTTGTCATATCGATCCCGGTATTGCAGCCATAACAAGTTCTAATGACCAATCAGTTAAAACTCTGTTTCTCTACCACTTGCGATGTCAGCACCCACCTCTACCCCCCCCCCCTTCTCCCCTCTTACATCTCTCTGCATCTCTCTCTCGTCCTCTCCCTATCTCACAATGCATCACTCAATCTCTGCATCTCTCCCTCTCTTTCCCTTCCTCCACCTCTCCCTCTGCATCTCTCCCTCTCCTTCCCTTCCTCCACCTCTCCCTCTCCTCTCCTTCCTCCACCTCTCCCTCTCCTTCCCTTCCTCCACCTCTCCCTCTGCATCTCTCCCTCTCCTTCCCTTCCTCCACCTCTCCCTCTGCATCTCTCCCTAATCTTCCCTTCCTCAACTTCTCCCTCTGCATCTCTCCCTCTCCTTCCCTTCCTCCACCTCTCCTTCTGCACCTCTCCTTCCCTTCCTCCACCTCTCCTTCTGCATCTCTCCTTCCCTTCCTCCACCTCTCCCTCTGCATCTCTCCCTCTCCTTCCCTTCCTCCACCTCTCCTTCTGCATCTCTCCTTCCCTTCCTCCACCTCTCCTTCTGTATCTCTCCTCTCCTTCTGCATCTCTCCTTCCCTTCCTCCACTTCTCCTTCTGCATCTCTCCTTCCCTTCCTCCACCTCTCCTTCTGCATCTCTCCCTCTCCTTCCCTTCCTCCACCTCTCCCTCTGCATCTCTCCCTCCCTTCCTCCACCTCTCCTTATGCATCTCTCCTTCCCTTCCTCCACCTCTCTCTCTCCTTCCCTTCCCCCACCTCTCTCTCTCCTTCCCTTCCTCCACCTCTCCCTCTCCCTCTCTCTCTGCATCTCTCCCTCTCCTTCCCTTCCTCCACCTCTCCCTCTCCTTTCCTTCCTCCAACTCTCCATCTCCTCTCCTCTCCTTCCTCCACCTCTCCCTCTTCTCTCCTCCCTCCACCTCTCTGTCTCTGTCTCTCTCTGTTTCTGCATCTCTCCCTCTCCTTTCCTTCCTCCAACTCTCCCTCTCCTCTCCTCCCTCCACCTCTCCCTCTGCATCTCTCCCTCTCCTTTCCTTCCTCCACCTCTCCCTCTTCTCTCCTCCCTCCACCTCTCTGTCTCTGTCTCTCTCTGTTTCTGCATCTCTCCCTCTCCTTTCCTTCCTCCAACTCTCCCTCTCCTCTCCTCTCCTTCCTCCACCTCTCCCTCTGCATCTCTCCCTCTCCTCTCCTTCCTCCACCTCTCCCTCTGCATCTCTCCCTCTCCTCTCCTTCCTCCACCTCTCCTCTGCATCTCTCCTCTCCTTCCTCCACCTCTCCTCTGCATCTCTCCTCTCCTTCCTCCACCTCTCCCTCTGCATCTCTCCCTCTCCTCTCCTTCCTCCACCTCTCCCTCTGCATCTCTCCCTCTCCTCTCCTTCCTCCACCTCTCCCTCTGCATCTCTCCCTCTCCTCTCCTTCCTCCACCTCTCCCTCTGCATCTCTCCCTCTCCTCTCCTTCCTCCACTCTCTCTGCGTCTTCGATCGGAGGGACACCGTCCAGAAAATACATAAAAAAGTAGAAAATAAGATTATTTATTTTGAGATGCAAAACGTAGACTGACACCTATTGTAGTTCCTCCAGACAGTCTCTCAACAACCAGTTATGTTTTATTTGTTAGTGTGTGTTCGTGTGTGTGTATGGTTCTTTTGTTTGAAGCAGTGCTGAGCTGAGATGAAGCCACAGAACCTGGTGCCAGCCCAATATGACTTATGTCCCCTCTCTGTCCAGTTCCCATCATCACACATATCACATTCATTAACACATGGCCAAAGGACAATAACATCATCATCAGTGAAGGATTTGACACATAACTCCCTACATTAGCCAAACTGGGCATGAAGACCCGGAAAACAGAAGAAATGCACAATAATTGCACAGAATTTAAATTCAATATCATAATGCAAATTCTAAATTATGTAATTCAAATACAATTTATGTTCCCACTGAAATTGCTCCATAGTCTCCCACTCCCTTTCTGGGGGGGGGGTACGGGGGCATGCTCCCCCGGGATGTTTGTTAAATATTTTTTTAGGACTGTTAGATGGTCACTTCTGGTGACGTTTTAAGAGGACATTCTACAAAATGTCTATTTAAAATAATTATAACCTGTAGCCCAACTGATGCAGCATAGCAGCTTTAAATAAGCTTAAGCATGGGTTTGCCAACCTCCATTTACCCCAAATGAAAATCCCCAAAGACTCTGAATGCATCAAAATGCAATAAATATGCGTTATAACTTGTCAATCTGATCTTAAAAGCGCATCTTGGCAGAAATATGGATATATGTTGTTGTTGTTGTTGTTTGAGTGGTGGCAACGATTTAGAAGCCGCGGGTTCCTTCTCAGAAGAAGTCCTTGGAGGCGGCCTCTGCAAAGTTGGGTGCGGCCATGAGGATTGCAATGGTACAAATTATGTTGAACACACTGAACCCCACCAGACACAGACGGTCAATGACCACTGCTGCAAACTGCCACTTCTCCGCCACGCTCAACCTGCGGTCCTGCTCACGGAGACCCTCGGCCAGGAACCGCACCTCCACCAGCAGGGCCTGGAGCTGGGCCTCTGCTTCCCCAGCCTGGAACACCCTGGCCTGGGCATGGTAAGTACTTGCCCCAGCCCCATCCTCCACACAGCTGGAACCCGAGGATGAGGGGTCAGGGTCTGGAGATGTGGGGGGTTGTGGCAGGGGGCTACCCAACATTGTGGAGGAGGGTGGGTGGTGGTGGAGGATGCGGGTGTCAGAACCCCTTCTTTCTTCTCCTCCTCCTCCTCTTCCTCCTCTCCAGGTGACAGCAGGGTCAGGTTCAGGAGGACTCTGGAAGCCCATGTATGGCAGGTGTCCATTCGGCTGAGCGTGGGGGATGGAGGGGAGATTGGGGTGTAGGTTAAGAAGGGGCTGGGGATATCGATTTGGGTTAAGGTGGATATTAGGCTGGGGGTTTGGATTATAGTTGGGATAGGACTGGAGGGTAGGGTTGGAAGATGGGTGTGGTAGGGGCTGGCTGAGCTGGCTTAGACTGGCCTGCAGAGAGGTGAGGCTCTGGGGGAAGGTTAAGGGGGCTGGGGTGGTGGTGGTGGGGGGGGCAGAGGAGCAGGTCTTGGTCTGGGGGTTGGAGGGGCTGTGGTGGGGTGTGAGCTCACCCCACTCTTCTGGACACTTCATCCTCAGAAACCATGGAACCCACTGGAGTAGAACCAACTCAACCTGAGAGACACACACACAGTAAGTAAGTAAGTAAGTAAGTAAGTAAGTAAGTAAGTAAGTAAGTAAGTAAGTAAGTAAGTAAGTAAGTAAGTAAGTAAGTAAGTAAGTAAGTAAGTAAGTAAGTAAGTAAGTAAGTAAGTAAGTAAGTGGACCCAGTGACCTTCTGTGGCAGAACCAACTGAGAGAGGGAGAGGACACAAACACACACACGGAATACAGTGCATTTGGAAAGTATTCAGACCCCTTTCCTTTTTCCACATTTTGTTATATTACAGCCTTATTCTAAATGGATTAAATTTAAAAAATTCCTCATCAATCAAAACAAACAAAATACCCCATAATGGGTGTATTTGGAGGGCAAATTAGTTAGGATGACATCTATGAGGGTGCCTGTGTTTACTGATTTGGGGTTGTATCTGGTAGGTTCATTGATAATTTGTGAGAGATTGAGGGCATCAAGCTTAGTTTGTAGGATGGCCGGGGTGTTAAGCATGTCCCAGTTTAGGTAAGCTCAGAAGATAGATGGGGGAAATCAGTTCACATATAGTATCGAGGGCACAGCTGGGGGCAGAGGGAGGTCTATAGCAAGCGGCAACAGTGAGAGGCTTGTTTCTGGAAAGGTGAATCTTTAGAAGTAGAAGCTGAAATTGTTTGGGTACAGACTTAGAAAGTAATACAAAACTCTGCAGGCTATATTTTCAGTAGATTGCAACACCGCCCCCTTTGGCAGTTCTATCTTGGCGGAAAACCTTAAAGTTAGCGATGGAGATTTCAGGGTTTTTGGTGGTTTTCCTAAGCCAGGATTCAGACATGGCTAAGACATCTGGGTTGGCAGAGTGTGCTAAAGCAGTGAGTAAAACAAACTTAGGGAGTAGGCTTCTAATGTTAACATGCATGAAACCAAGGCTTTTACGTATACAGAAGTTAACAAATGAGACAACCTGGGGGGGTGGGAGTGGAGCTAGGCACTGCGGGACCTGGATTAACCTCCACATCACCAGAGGAATAGAGGCGAAGTAGGATAAGGGTACGGCTAAAGACTATACGAACTGGCCGTCTAGCACGTTCAGAACAGAGTGTAAAAGGAGCAGGTTTCTGAGCACGATAGCATAGATTCAAGGCATAGTGTACAGACAAAGGTAAGGTAGGATGTATAGATTCAAGGCATAGTGTACAGACAAAGGTAAGGTAGAATGTGAGTACATTGGAGGTAAACCTAGGCATTGAGTAATGAAGAGAGAGATATAGTCTCTAGAGATGTTTAAACCAGGTGATGTCATCGCATATGTAGGAGGTGGAACAACATGGTTGGTTAAGGCATATTGAGCAGGGCTCGAGGCTCTACAGTGAAATAAGACAGTAATCACTAACCAGGACAGTAATGGACAAGGCATATTGATATTAGAGAGAGGCATGCATAGCCAAGTGAACATATGGTCCAGTGAGTGGTTGGGCTGGCTGGGGACACGGCGATTCAGACAGTTAGCAGGCTAACAAGCTCACAAGCTATCCTTGATGAAAACCTGCTCCAGAGCGCTCAGGACCTCAGACTGGGGCAAAGGTTCGCCTTGCAACAGGACAACGACCCTAAGCACACAGCCAAGGCAACACAGAAGTGGCTTCAGGACAAGTCTCTGAATGTCCTTGAGTGGCCCAGCCAGAGCCCGGACTTGAACCGGATCGAACATCTCTGGAGACACCTGAAAATAGTTGTGCAGCGACACTCCACATCCAACCTGACCGAGCTTGAGAGGATCTGCAGAGAAGAATGGGATAAACTCCCCAAATACAGGTGTGCCAAGCTTGTAGCGTCATACCCAAGAAGACTCTAGGTTGTAATCGCTGCCAAAGGTGCTTCAACAAAGTACTGAGTAAAGGAAATGAATACCTATGTAAATGTCATATTTCATTTTTTATATATATACAGGTATATATATATATATATATATATATACATTTGCAAACATTTCTAAAAACCTGTTTTTGCTTTGTCATTATGGGGTATTGTATGCAGATTGAAGGGGAAAAAACGATTTAATCAATTTTAGAATAAGGCTGTAACGTAACAAAATGTGGAAAACGTAAAGGGGTCTGAATACTTTCCGAATGCCCTGTAAAGTAAGTAGATAAGAGGAACCAGGTAATGTACTGCAGCAGAACAAACTGCACCTGATATAAAAGGACAGGACACACAACACAAGGTGCAGACATTCACAGATATGAGAGGAACACACACAGACAGTCACAGACACACGTCATAATCAGTAGACAGACAGAGAGCCTCACCCATTGAGGCATGTCTCCACTGTTGGGGTCGTGGTGATGGTATTGAAGTACAACTACAGTCGCCACCACTGACATCCCTACGGTAACCATGGTACT